>NC_028638.1:7744935-7993099 GCF_001406875.1 Solanum pennellii | reverse complement strand
GGGGGAGGAGGGAGGGAGGGGGGGCAGCAGGTCTGAGCGGAGGCAGGAACATACATAGTTTAGGATTTTATTTGTTTAATTATAATTCTTTTGGAGCACAAAAGACACGTGGCTTCTTTTAATTAGTTAGTTTACTCATGTCATGGCAAATGCATCAGACATACTTGACATTTTTTGTTGATTATCAAAATTTGTCTAACAGGAAAATTTTTATATAAGTAAAAGTGTTCAATCGGTAAAAGGTTAAGTTGAAGTTTCTAAATGAATAGTGAGGACAACTTTCAGGGGCCATAAATGACTGACCTAAAAAACAACTAAATTTATAAAATTACTCAAATTGCATTCTTTATAGGTCAATGTGTAATTACAATTTTAAATATTGTTTTCTTGATATATTATATTTTTTAGAATAAGTAAATTTTCTTTATTGGCCCAAAAATTATAATCTCCTTTTTTGAAATAGTATAATTGAGGCAGTACTCTATAACAATCTAGTGTATATGTATTCAAATGGAATGTTTATGTATTATGTATGCTCAATTGAAAGTATGCGTTTATTTTAAATTAATTTTTGATTGAATTTTATGCATATGTTAACACTAATATTCATTGATTTTATTCACCTAATCAATTGATAAACATTTATATTTCATACCTTGGTTCATATTCACCTGATAAGCCCTGCTAATAAATTCAACTAACTAATTTATATATATTTATTTGGATTGTTATTCATTGTTTCATATATACTTGATAAATAAGCATACATTGGTCCTTAATACATTAATTTGTATTCATCCAATAAATTGTATACATATGAAAAAAAATTCAATGGTAGAATGAATTAAATTTTTTTAACTAATACCTGCTAAAAATAAAAAATGAACAAAATAAAAGAATAAATACCTAATTTTAGGGGACAAGATAATTGAACACCTACTTTTACGGGCGTCTAGCAACTTAATAAGAAAAGAAATGAAATAATTGAATTTATAATTAAAGGAATATCTAGCAATAATATTAAAAAAAATGGGTTCCTTACTTTAGGATAAAATAACGTCAATAGGAGGGAAAAAAAAATCTCTCCCTCCAATTCTTTTTAAGCAAAATACACATATAGAAAGTTTGACTAGTTAGTGCAAATTTCTTTTAGTAAACATTAGGCAAAACACGTAGTATAAAAAATAAATTACTTCCTACTTCTACTCTTCATTAACTATAAGAAATTTTTATTTTTAGTTCCTTTCGGATACATAATATTACATGCGGATGCTTTAATTAATAACGAACGGATACATAAATTATTAAGTTGTTGTTATCAGTTTACTGAGTTAAAAAAGGAATTTAAAACGGAAATTATAATTAATTCCCCCGAATCACACAAAAATTTCTCACTTCAACCAATCATTCATTCATAAACCTTTAATTGAATTAAAATTTTATATTTCAAATTGTGAAACCTTATGCTTGTTCTTCGAAAAAATAGTATAAGCTTGATTCAAACAGTTTTGGAATGGAATTTTGTGAAGTTTCGAAATGAGTATTTTGATCTTGTTAAGGCATTCTGGATCATGTGAAGTGATGTTAGATACGAATCATACCAAAGTGATGGGATAGTGGTTGGGAAAAAAATTTCGTTCATGAATTTTATTTCAGCAATTTGCAGCTGAATCGGGTATTGATGAATTGAAAAAAAAAACATCGATATCAGATACGTTGTTGAAGGTGATTTGTCTCCATTGTGTATTTGGAATGATATAATGGTGAAATTGTACATAAAAATTAAGAAACATGAGGTGGAATTCGGTATGTATCCTCTCTGCATTGATACATCAGATAAAAATGATGACGAGATACAAAACTTCGATGCAAAAACAACTGGTGCAATCGTGTGTGTTGAGGGTGGAAAAAGCGATGCAAATGCTCTAAGCATTGTTGAATAAAAAATTGGTGATTCATATTACATACCAGAAATGGAGGTGAAAAATTATATATCAGATACAAATATTTTAGTTGTGGAGTGAAGCAAATGTACAAGGATAAGACAACTCTAAAGGCTGTAATGATAAAATACAAAATAAAGAATAACTTCAATTTTAATGTTAAAAGATCTGATAACAAAAGGTATGTGATACAATTATCTGATAATGTTCTTCATTTCTTATAATATATTTCTTAATATGTTGACTATGATACACTAATAATATATGTTAGGTGCAATCCTATGTGTAAGGTATCATGTTCGTTTGATTTTTTTCTGGTTATTAATGTAAAAATTAAGAATAGTAGAGGAAGAATGATTGATATGAATATTGTGATCAGTGTATAAAATAAAGCATCATATTGGGATACTTCTATTTATTAAAGTGTCAATTAAATTTGGAAAGTGAAATAAGAATATCTAGTGGATTTTGAATTAGTTAACAAATTTGTATATGAATATGAATGAATATGTCCTCATTAAACTGCATTATATAATAATATGTGTGCACAATACTATTTAAATAAAATTATTTGTAATAAAATGTATTTTGTGCTGTTCTTTTATTTTTACTTATGTATTAGTACATTAAATCTGATCAAAGAACAAATATATATGATGTAATTGCAACTACATATTAGTTTGTTATTCAGATGATTGTTGTTGGGAATGAAGACCTCTGTTAGAAAAAATTCAGAGAAATTCAAAGTGAGATGCTTTAATAGTGAACATAAATGTCCATTGAGAGATTTGTTAGTGGTGCGACAACTCCAAAATTGAAAAATCATAAAAGAAAACATACTCCCAACGATATATTTTTTCTTTAATATTTGGCTTATTTTAAGAATTTTTCTCTCTCTATTATCTAGATATTTATTCTTCTTTATCCCTTCTCCCTTTTCAAATTTCAGATTTTTCTCAAGGGCTTCGGGAATCCTCTTCTTGAAACACAATCCATCAATAATGCAATTACAAATTGCAACACACCCTTTTTCCCACATTGTCTGGAACAACTCTACCGCCCTGCTTATTTTCCCTGATTTACATAATAATTTGATGAATATCCCATATGTAAATTTATCCGGCTTACATTTTGAAGTCACAATATCATTCCAAAACCTCTTCGCCTCTTGTGAATTCCCCAAAACACACCATCCATTCAAAATAATATTCTGAGTTTTAATATTATCCTTAAACTCAATTATCTTATTATAGAACAAGAATTCAGCATCTTCAACATGTTTGTATCGGCATAAACACACAAGAAGAGTTTGAAAAGCAATTAGATCAAGTTCCAAACCAAATTTTTTCCTCTTATAGAAAAACTCTTTTGCATCTTCAACTCTATGAGCTACAGCATATCTATTAATCACAATACCATAAGTTTTTTCACTAACCAAATTTCCTCTCTTCGACATTTCGTCGAGCACTTGGTTGAGTTCATCAAAACGTTTCATACGACCAAGAATATCGAGAATTTCCTTGAATAATTCAGTATTTGGTGAATACCTACATGGATTTTCACCTGCTAATATCCATTTGAACAAGATAAAAGTTGGTTTCCAATAAGAACGGTGCCGTTTAAGCACGTTTAGAATGAAATCTTCAGATAATGTGAAATTGCAATTACTTAGAGATTGAAAAATTTCACTCACTGATTTATCTGTTTTATTCTTGAGAAGGGTCTGCACTTCCAACGCGCAGTTTTCTTCGTCGAATATTGTGTGCATTAGGCGATGAAAGCGACTCGTCATTTTGGGTTGAAAACTGTAGAAACGCTGAATTCTCCGGTAGAGTTCTTTAGTTGACATTCAGATGACCTTTCCGGTGGAACGCAGGAAAGTAGATTATATTGGAATAAAAGCAAGAGCAAACAAGAGCAAGTCATATAAGAGAGAGTTTGATTTGTGAATTGTGAATGTTGGTATTATCTAGGTGACAAAATATTTATCTAGGTGGAAAAATATTTATCTAGGTGGCAAAATATTTATCCAGGTGTCGTGCGCGTGTAGACACGATCGTAGTGAGTGGACAGAAAAGGTGTACGTATTGGATGAATAAACAAGTTCAGGGAGGTAACTGAAACAAAATAAAGTTTAGGTGTACATTGAATAAAAAACTTCAAGTACAGGGGGTAATGAATACTTTTGCCTTCTTTCAACAGTTTAATAATACATTTGGTAAGAGAGAGAAAATGTGTGTTGTATCTACGGAAACGAAAACATAAGAAGAGTATAAGTATTGTTTATCCAAATGTTCTTCATTTTGTGTGCATATGGAACCTCTGGAAAAATGTTTGTTCAAACTTTAGGAGAAGCAGGTCCATTCTAATTAATCTGTTTTACTCAATGACAAACGATTATAGAAAAGAGAATTTCAAAAATTTGATGGCTAAATTGAAAAAAATAGATGGCAGAGTAAAGAAATATCTTCAAGATGTTAGGTATGAAAGATGGTCTAGGTCTCATGCACCAATGAACCGGGGAAGAATGATGACTTCAAATATAGTTGAATATATTAATGGTTGCCTTGTTGATGCACGACAACTACCTATTATAGACTTTCTGGAAGAAGTTAGAATTCTATTTGGTTCTTGAAATTGCATAAATTGAGAAATAGCTTCTTATACAAAGAAAACATTGGGGAGGAGATTTGAAGAAATATTGATTATAAACACGTGAAAAAGTGCAAAAATGAAGGTACATATTTGTATTACAAAGTATTATGTTTCTAACTTTACTTCTAATTATATTATTGTTTATACCAAATGAAAAAAACGTGTAATATATCTCTAATTTGTAAACAATTGCAGATTGTTGCATCTTCTGAATTTATTTTTTCAGTGTATGAAGGTGGAATAAGATACATTGTTTGTCTTGAGAGAAAAACTTGTTCATGTGGTAGATTTCAATATGATGAGATACCTTGTTCGCGCGCAATGACCATTTTAAAGAAGAAGAATATTACAGATGTACACCCCTACTGCTCTGATTACTATAAACATGATGCATTAACAAATACATATGCAGTTCCAATGGAACCAATGTCACACACAAGTGATTGGACAACTCCGGACTGTGTTTTGGAAGAAGTCGTCTTGCCACCAAGATACAAAAAAATGTCTGATAGATCAAGAAAAAAGAGAAAGAAAAATCTAGATGAAAAACTAACAACAAAAACGAATTGTTGTGGATGTTGTGAACAAGAAGGTCACAATATAAAAACTTGTACCTTCTTTCCAAAAGATTCTTGATGAGTAATTTTTTAAATATTTTATGCTTCATGTGTATGAATTTTCTGGATATTTTGAATTTGCTAATAAGATATTATCATTTGGTGTAATTTTAACTTTATATAAATGTTACAAGATACAAAATGTTGAATGATACTAAATATATCGAATTTGATTGTTTTATATCAAGTGTAAGATATGTTGTATCATGTGTTGGGGTATATAACAATTAAGTTATTTAATAAGTGATTTAGTATCATTTACATTATAGGTCAAATATATTTTGCATCTGATAACAAAATATTGTTAGTTATTATGATTTAAATCAAAGTTATATGATTCAACCTGATAAATGATACTAAATATATTAAATAAATTATTTTGCATCAATTGTTACATATACACAAATTTATTTTTTGATAATAAAATGTGTATCATATACTTAAAATTTTTATGGATATTGTGTATCTGATAAGTGGTTTACTTCAAGGCTACCACATGTTAATATATACGAAATAAATTGAAAATCAGTTTGTTTAACAAGTGTATAAAATATAGTATAGGATATTTTGTATACAATGGTTATATTGTATCAGTAGTACTGGTGTAAACCATACTTATAAAAAACAATTTGTAACAAGTTACTGTATATTAAAGTATATATTTGGAGACGAAAAATTAAAATTGAAATACATCTCTTGACTAAAAAAAAAAAAGGGAAGGATATAGCTTTCTTGTTTTTTCCTTACGAAATTGATAGATTGTTTTAAATCCACTTTTCAAATATAAAGTAAAATTTGAACGAGTCAAAGGTGAAAAATAGAATTTTAAAAAATGTAATTTAGAAATTTGAAGAGACTTTAATTTATGAGTCGGATTTTGTTAATGGAAAGAAGAATGGACTTTCTTTTTTCAGTGAAGAAGAATTGGGTGAAGAAAGAAGATTTGAGAGAAAGGGTTTGCTAGGTATCAATATTGGGGGACGGACCCACCGTTAAATCTAAGAACACCTTTTAGCTTAATGGTTAATTTTAGGATAATGGACCAAAATGATCATCTTTTCCTATACTCGAAGGACAATTTTAATCTGGTGATATATATGAATGATCAAAATACTTGAACCCCCATACATCAAGGACTATTTTGGTCATTTTCTCAACTTTTATGCACTCTATATTTTTATTTATCCAAAATAAGGAAGGTCATCACTATTTATAGCGGAATAATTAAGATAATGGGGTGGTTATTTAGGTAGATAAACGAGTTAGAAGTTAGACACATTACGAGGTATAATGATAGAATAAAGAAAGAAATAATGAGAGAGGCAACAAATGCCATCACCGTGCAAATGTAATGCTGCGGAGGAAAGTAACATCCAAGGCACTAAAATACACAATAAAGACTCTAGCAAGGGATGGTGCACCTTGTATGCAATTACAGCTTGGCCTTGGAAGTGAAGAAAAATTATGGAGGTGATATCTTCTAGTTCAGATCCTCAATCCGAACATCGCTCCTATTGCTGCAGCAGTATCACGAGTGTAACTCAATGCCTGAATCAACGGCAAGGAGCTTATACTAGATTCACCAATAATCTCTACATGAGCACTGGTAGTCCTTGAAGGAATGGAAGCGGTTGTTATCTCTCACAACAATTTCTCTACCAGTAATGCCCGAGATGAACTTTATTGCACTATGGCAATCCACACAAACCCTCAGGTTTTTTGTAATCCTTATTGGGACTCCAGGAGGTATAGTAATGAGACCAAATGCAAGTGCAATTTTTTCACTGTGATGCCAAACTTCTGATTCCTTTTCTTCCTCCTCTAAGTCGTATAGTGCAGAATTTGTGTCGGCAATGTAACCTTCTGCTTTCATATCTCTCCTTAACTTGGCCAGCATTGCTTGAATCTCTGGGTATCTCTCATGAGTTGTATCCTTAGCTTGGAAAATATGGATAGAATTCTTTGCAGATATCCAACTAATTCCAGCCCCTTTTGTGATGCCAACATCCTTCATCTCCTTTCTAACAAGATTAGCCTCATGCCACCTGCAGTCACCTCTTACGATAAATAGGTATTGCAAAAAAGCAAACTTATACTACAGCTACTGAACTTGCATTCTACAGATAGAAGTGCCCATTTATCTAAAGGAATAAGCACGATTTCCTACCCTCTCCTTCCAAGCCAAAGTTGATACAAAAATACTATTAATGCAAATGTGTGGAATACAAATGAGGATAGAGGAAGAAAGATTTTCCAAATCCAGCTGCAGTAGTAACACAAAGAAAAGAACTTCACATATGATCCTTCAAGGGGTTAGAGTAAACCTTCACAATTTAAAATCTCATGCAATGTTTCTGCAAGTATCTATAGTTAAATGTAGCAGTACTGAAATTGTCTAAATACTTTTATTTATAAGGCATCAACAACAAAAAAAGCATAGCTTAACTGGCCCTCTGCTCTCCAGGGATAGCTTCACAGTAAGTATAATTGGACTGTGTAACAGGATGACAAGAGTGCCTAAAAAAGATTAAGCAGTGACTGGTTGAAAACGGAATTACTGAACAATGCATTGAGGAGAAACTTTCAAAGTCGGTATCTATATGCATATTAACTTGGTCAAAAAGAAAGAACATTGACTGCCATATGGTGAACTTGTTGCATGCAATAAGAAATCCAAGGATTATCTTAGTGAAACAAAGAACTTAAGGTCACCTTCCAGCAGCAGCAAACATATTAGAAAGAACGACATGGTTTCCAGAGTCCAAAGGATCAAGTCGAAACAAATTGTCAGCCGCAACCTTCCCTAGTTCAGGTTTCCCATGAACTCTACAAGCCCCTAAAAGAGCTCCCCAGACTGATACCGTAGGTGGAACAGGCATTTTCTTGATAAAGTCGTATGCACGCTCCACCAAACCAGCCCTTCCAAGTATGTCCACAACACATGCATAATGCTCTGGCCCTGGTTCGATCCCATACTTCTTCCGCATAGATTCAAAGATATCCATGCCTATTTTAACAGCTCCAGCCCTACTACAAGCTGTCAATACACAAATAAATGTCACATAACTAGGCACCACACCATGACTTTCACTAGTCATCTCCTCAAACAAACGCAATGCCATATCCGCACACCCTTGATGAGCATAACCACCCATTACTGCATTCCAAGTTATCAAATTCCTCTCGGGCATTTCATAGAAGGCGCTCTCACAATTTTCTATGCTACCACATTTACCATACATGTCAACAAGTGCACTGCCAACAAATACGTTATGCTCGATACAAGCCTTTACTGCAAGACCATGAATAGACCTCCCCAGCTCAAGCTCTGCCGTTCCTGCACAAGCACTAAGCACACTTGAAACCATGAATTCAGTTGGCTTAATACCTTCCTTCCTTGCCTTAAGAAACAGCATAAAAGCTTTGTCCCATATATCATTCTGTTCATACACTGCCAACATGGTGCACCATGATACACCATTACACACATTTATCTCATTGAAAACTAGCTCTGAATACTTCACCTGGTGACATTTTCCATAAAAATCAACCATTCCATTTAGAACAGATACATCTGATCCAAAGCCAAGTCGAATAACATAACCATGCAACTGCTGCCCAAGCTTCAAATACAAACCATCCGAGCAAGCATTCAAAAACACACAAAAAGTAATAGAATTAGGTGGCTCTTCACCTAGTCTTAAAAGCTCAACAAATTTTAGAGAAGCATCATAAGGCCTTCCGTCAAGCACGGAATTAGAAATACAAGCGTTCCACGTTGCAATATTCCTGTGCGGCATTTCATCAAACACCTTCTGCGCATATTCCGGCAGACCGGTTTTACAATACATATCAAATGCGCTACAGCCAACAAACGCATCGTTAATGAAGCTACCTTTCAGTGCCAGTGCATGAAGCTGCAGGCCCATGAGGGGGTAATGCAAGAAAGCGGAAGCTTTGAAAAGACAAGGGAAGGTGAAGTCATTGGGTTGAACAGACTGGCAACGCATGTCAGAGAAATGTAAAAGGGCAGAAGTAAAATGACCATTTTGAACGGAGCCAGCAATGAGAGCGGTCCAGGTGACGACGGAACGGAAAGGGGGCGGAGTGAGTGAAAGAAGGAGTTGAGCTGAGTTGAGGGAATCAAGTTTGGAGTAGAAGTTGATGAGATGGTTAGAGAGAAAAGGTGGAAAAGGGGGTTCAATAGTTCTGATGATATGGGCATGAACAGCTCGACCAAGAAGAAGCGATTGAGTTGATAAAGCCGATTCAATCAGCCATCCAAGAGCGTTGGCGCTAAGCAAGGGCATCCACTCCCTACCTACTTAGCCACGCCAATGTTCTATAATTTAAAAAACCTTTAAAATAATTCACTACGCTGATAAATATAGGAAACCATTTCCTTTTGTCTATTATTCCACCCCTTACATACTAATTAAATTTCTATTGCTTTTTTCAATAGAATTGTTTGATATATATATATATATATATATTTTTAAAATAAAGTTTTGTAATTTTCAACGAGTTAAACTACACTAATATACTTCAATAAAGGACTACTTATATTTATGACTTCATATTTAATCATCTTTACGAGGCTGAAATTTTCTTTTAACTTCTTTTTAATGGTGTAAGTTAGGAATTTTATGAAATGTGTTTAAAATTTTAAAAAAACTTACTTCACAATGAAAATGTATTAAAATTTTAAAAAATAATTCAATTTTAATTGAATTTTTTTTTCTTATTGGAGGTGAGATTCAAACTTGTGTGTTTAAATTCTAATTGCTTTTACGCGAGAAAGGGGACCAGGTTACTCAAGATAAGCTTAACACTATTTGCCACCAAATTACTAAACATTTATGTTAAAGTTACACATGTTTATTTACTTATTAACACAGGGTATCGAACTAGGTCAGTATGTGGGTTTGCGACAACTTTAGCCGATTCCACTACGAATTACTTTGTTATTTCAGGTGTCCAAAATACTATATATATCAATATAAAATCAAAACTTTACGTGTGTGTATATAGTATAATTTTTCAACGACACCCTTGGGATAACGTGGCTCCGCTCCCACTTCTTTAGTAGTTATAATTATAGTCAAAATTCAAACCTTTTTTTCTTAGAAATAAACAAAAGGGTAATAGAAAAAAGGGAATAGGGTCAAAAATGCTCTTAAACTATGTGAAATAAATAAAAATGTTCTAGTCATCAATACTTTGGTTCAATAATGCTCTCGTCGTCAATACTTTGGCTCAATAAGCATTGCAAGTCAATATTTTGATCTAGAAATGTCCATATAGTTATTAAATGAGTCATTAATGCTCTTTTTCGAATAAATATATTATTTCTTTTCTTTTTAATACATCATCAACCTAATTATGGTATTATAAAAGGACCTACTCTTGTTTTTTTCCTTTTGAAATCACTATAACAAATGAAACGTAGGAAATATTTTTTATCTTCTTAATCTCATTTTATCAACTAAAATCGAATAACTTAATGTACCATTTCGACGGAAAATATATTGCATATATATAAGATCATGGTAAATTCTTCATTAATTTTTATTTATATAACAGTAAAAAATAATTATAATAAAATAAGAAATATTTTTATTTTTTATTTTTTTCTGAATTAAAATACGATAAATATTTGCTAATTTTAAAAAATATTATTAGAAAAACAAATGTCTTACAAATAAAAAATTATATATATATATATATATATAAAAAAATGAGTATTTTTACCCATACATAACAATTAGGGCATTTTGGACCAAAGTATTGACAACAAGGATATTTTTGGACCAAAACATAAGCGGAAGATATTTTTATTCAAGGGCATTTTTGACCTTTTCCCCTAGAAAAATGTGGTTCAAATATTGTTCTTTATTGTTTTTCTTAATATGTGTATACTACCTTAAAAATTCAGTTAATATAGAATAGAGGAGTATTTTCAATGGTTTAGTGAATGTATATCATGTGTACAAATGAATATGAGAGGTTAAGATTATTTTTCTTGTTATTTCTTCAAAAAATATTGACTCTATTCCATATTAAGTGAACTTGTAGAGAATGCGTATTTACTAAGAAACAAATTTAAGGACATATTTTAACCATAAATTCCACTAATGTCATTTGTGAAATCAGAAATATTACTTCGTAAGTAGTGCATTTCATCTCCAAAAAATTATTCAACTTCAATAAATAAAATGGCAAATATGAAAAAAAATTCAAAAATGCCAAATGAACTTTGAACAATTCAGTTATTTGAACAATGAAAAAATTCTAAGAAAATTCAGTTAATAAAGAATAGAGAGATAAATACTGTCATGCCCCGAGGCTACCCCTTGACATAGCACGGGATCTAGGATCACGAGTGACCCCAAGCTAACCCTGTGTCTCTCATATATAAAGCAGATTGAGAATAACTTAAATAAAACATATATTATACATAAGCTAAAACAATGGATAACTTAAAAAGGGGAATAACCAACTAGTCTGAATATATGAAACATACTAAGAGTTTAATAATAACTGAAAGATAACATAACAAGTCAAGTTTATTCTACTACTATGTTTGAAAAGCCTCTAACTGAGTTGAGTTGCCGGGACATGCCCCCATCTAGCTCTAAAACTGAAATTAATAACAAAGATTAAAGTGAAAGACGTCAATTGTCCTCGAAGCATGAGGACTCACCACTGAAACTGCTGATAACAGATCGAGAATCGATCTAAGCGTGATCTGGATACTGAGTACCTGAACTTACATCATAAAATGATGTACCTCAGAGTATCCATCAATACTTGGAATATACTAAATATGCATGATGTAAATATTAAGTTGAACAAATACATAAGTTGCACAAAACATAATTGAGTAATGACATAATCTGAGCAGAAATATAGATACTAAAATATAACTGAAAATCTAAACTGAATGTTATGACCAAGTACTATTCATGAACATAACATGCTGAACTAAATGCTAAGGTATATACTAAAAACCTGGTCAAATGCACTAAGAGTCTGACCGTGGGAGCTACTATTAACCAAAATAAACTAGGTGAGCTAAACGTCAAGTCAAATGTATACTCCCCATTGAAAGGACCCAATGTACCTTGTCAAGGGGTATAAATGCATGACTGACATGATCACTAAATCGGATGCCCAACAGAGCAGAGTTATACTTCTATGAGGGCACATAGTTATGGGACTATGAGGGTACATTGAACCCTAGTCCTACTCGTGCTAAGTCTACTCCTAACTGAATATGTATATGACCGAAATGTAACTGAAATACCGAATAATTCAAAATACTGACATGCAATATGAGAATGTAACATTTATATACTAACAATGTAGCATTCGAAATCTGGAACATGATTATCAAATTATCTGACCTAGCAAGTATAGTTCATGAATTAAAAGAATTTATACAAACTAAGATTTTGAGTTTCATGCAAGGAACTAAGCGAACTTTCCAAAAAACAAACTAATTCGATTTAGGATATTACAACAACTATATCACAATAATTATCCAAGGTTTTAGAAACCCTAGGTCTAAACAAGATACGTAGAATCAAGAATCTGACTGATTTCTAGGGACCTAGTGGATAAAAGGAGTTTACTATTGAAATCCCACATACCCGGTGACGAAATTCACGAAGATTCCTTTGGATTTAGGGGCTGAACCTTCAAGAACGCTGCTGCTAGTTCTTGAAAGAAACTAGCACCTTTTTTTTTTCTAAGTTGATAATTTTTGGAGAATGAGGGTGTTGGGTATGTCTGACTAGGTTATTAGACTTATTCTGGGTAAAACGACATAATTTAGGCATCAAATGAGATAGTTTAAGTGCCCAACGCATAGGGGAAAGGATCAAAATGTCCCTGACTTAAATCTGACGAGTGCCACCTACTACAGGATTGACGGGCCATTGTTTGACCTACAAGCCGTCGTTGGGAGTCATCGTTCATCCTCTTCCCGACAGGGCTTTACTAAAATGAGCACAACTTTTTACTTTGAGCTTGGATTTTATAAAACTCGGTGCCATTGGAAAAAGGATTCAATTATCTTGAATATGATAGGCCATGGGCCACCTAATTCATTTTGTGCTAAAATATAATAATGTATGAAGTTGACCCAACAATCATTTTCCTATGAATAATTGTTGACCCTTACCAACTATCTGTAGGTCCTACCACAGACCATACTAGTTGATCGTGGGTTGGATGAGAGACCATCAAAATTCAAATCCCAATGACGGACCCCACCTACGGTCTGTGGGTCCATCGACGCACCGTGGACCACGACCGTATGTCTCATATTTGGATCCTAAAATTTCCCTAAGTCTAGGACTGAACCATGGGACCCCACCTACAGTCTGTGGGTGGTTCGTTGGTACTGACATCAGATATTGAAAAGATGCATTTTTCTATTTTCTCAAATCCGAGGTGTTACAAGTAATCTTACACTAAATAATATAAAATCCAAAATATTTGTATGTATTAATACCTCTTTAATTTTATTTATATTTTAGTTAACATTGTAAAATTATTCTAAAAAGTAAAGATAAACCAAAAGTATGGAGTTTCTGAATTCTTAAAATGGATTTAATTGTTCACGCCTTCACATAAGAACACAAGAATTAATACACTTATTATGAGGTAAAAACAGAAAAAAGGAACATTTAAAATGTTGATTTCTTTTCTTTTTTAAAAAAACTCCTGAAGGATTATTTACAAAACAATCCATATATTTCATTTGTACACGTGACATACATCCACTACACTATTAAGAAGTATTGTGTAGTCGAATGGATATTTTTCCATATAATATTAATCAAGTTTTGACAATTTTTTAATAAACATTCAATTTTATTTTATTTTATTTTATATTCATACCCATTTTTTTTAAAAAAATTGGGAGTTCGGGAGGGAATCACTGTCCGAACTTATATCCTCGACGTGGTCGGTACTCAAAGACTATTGTTGGTTGATGTACCGTGAGTTTTGCATGATTTTGATGCACTTCACTTAGAAGTTGTGTGTGTCTAGAGCTATGTTGTATTACAAATAATGTGTATTGTGCTATATTTTGCCAAAAATAAGCCTAGAATGTAGTTGAAGGAGATGACAACTGAAATTATGCAGAATGAGCCACCCATGGAGTGACCCACGAACCGTAGGTCTTGTGACGGGCCGTCGTTGGGTAGGCATTGATGGATCATTACGGAATTCTGATTAAATGTGGAGTTACGAAGCAATTCATGGATCGTAGGTGAACCTATAGGCCATCCTGCACATCCCTCGATGGATTCAAAAAGTTACCTGACCAAAAATCCTAAGTGTTGAACCGCAAAAGAAGACCCAAGGACCGTAAGTCGATCCACGATCCATCCTGCACGTCCATCGTTGATGATCTGAGAGTGAAGGTTTTAGTTCCTGCTGAAAAATGCTAAGTGTTGAACCACGGAGGGTGACCTATAGACCGTAGGTCGTGTCGTCGACAAAAACTGCGTCCATACTACTTATTTCCTTATTTTGTTTCCTAACCTTCTTTTTGGGTGTTAGACATTATTTTTTACTTTTAGTTCTTGGTATTTTGTGGAATTAACTTTCAACTTTAGCAAATTCATTTTCGAATTTTGTTTTACAAGATTTTGACTTTGAAATTCAATTGAAGATTTTGGGTTTCTTGTACTCTAATCGTAAGTTCATGATTCTTCTTATGAAAACATGATTGTGTTCTTTCAAGAATGAGTTGCTAAATCTACAACAGTTGTGGGAACCATGTGCAATTACCAAAATATAAACAATAATTAAGTAATTCTTGAATAGTGTTTATACATGTATCATTAATTCTTTCACTTAGAAGTCTTCTTAAAGATGGCCCAACGTTAAAACTAGCCTCGTTGCTATTTGTCGGACCAAGGATATAGTTAATGAGAAAAGAATTAACAACAGAGATTTAGTGGATGCTATCTAATAGTTTAACGTCAATTGGTGCGAGGGTGAAAACTAAGTCATACATTGATGTGATGTCTAATCTAAGGCAAAAATAAGGGTTAGTAAAATATACACTCGTAGTCAGACCAAGGTATGTACTGAAATTCCTTATTTGAAGTACCAATCACCTAGCCATACCTATCTTACAACCTTTGCATGTAAAATCCTAGGAAATGATTACTATTATTAGGGTTACCTCATTAAGAGCTTATGGGGAACGCTTAAACCCTAGTTTCTTTCTCATATTGATAAACAAAAGTTTGAATCATGATTACTTGTTACTTGATCAACAATCAATTATTTGCTTACATAAAATCCCCCCTTTTAATTACTTTTTTCAAAAATAGTTTGACTAAACAGATACAATAGTGGGTTAAGTTTAAATCTGAGTTATATTCCTCGTGGGATCAATCCAACCTACAAGTAGGGTTCTTTTTTTGACGACAACCGCTATACTTCTTTAGGAAAGTGTAATTTAGTATATCAAGTTTTGGCATTGCTGCCGAGCAATACAATTTTTAGATTAGGTTTAACTACATTATTGAACTTTAGCCAAGTATTTCCTGATTTTACATTTTCTTTTATTTTTTATACAGGTTTCTACTCTAGTGTATGCCAAGTACACGAAGTCGAGTCGACCCACTAACCCCCTACGATCTAGAGTTGAGCAAAACTTTACGAAAAATGAATAATCAAGCGGTCTAAATCAGTCCAATAGAAGAGAATCTAAATGATGGAGTACAATTGCAGCCTCCCGGCGTTGTTAATTAATGTGCAAGTTCAAGTTCATGGTGGAATCTTGTCTAAGATGCAGAGAGAGTGCAAAATCCGCTAGCATTGAGGTTGCGTGATAGCTACAGATTTGACTTCAATACAGTTGAATTAGAAAGGCCCATTGTTCTTCCTCCGCTACCTCCAAGACATACGTTTGTGGTGACCAACAGTCTTATGCAGATGTTACAGTGAGAGGGTTGTTTTCTGGGCTAGCTTCAGAAGATCCGCATGGTCACATGGCTAAATTGAGAAGTGTCTGTAAGAGTTGTGTGGGGCGACCAAAGTTATATATGTATGTCATAGGGTTGAAAGTATTCCCTCTATCATTGGACTGTGATGCTGCGATGTGGTTTGCTGCTTCCATATTATTCAATTTATACATGGGACCAATTGCATCGAGTGTTCATGGAAAAGTATTTCCAAATGTCTAAGAAGCTTAACCACAAGGACGAGTTGAGTAATTTTGTTGCACTACCTGGAGTGTCTCTGAGCAGATCTTGGGATAGATTCACTGCATTCATCAGAAGTTCTTCGAATCATCGTATTGGTGATGAGTCATTGAAGGAGTATTTCTACAGAGGGAAGGTTGATAGCGGAAAGGCTGCGTTGGATACTATCACTGGAGAATCCAATGGTGAGTGCACTTTTTAGGAGATCACTGAAATATTTGAGAAGTTTTTCCAAAATAATAAGGCATGGAGCACTATAAAAGCTAATACTGGAAAAAGTACATTCGATGTTCAAGCTGCACCAGACCAATCTAGTGATGACACTCGTGAGAAGATGGCTCAAATGAGGAAAAAACTTGGGTTGGTATTGAAGCATGTGAGGAAATGTTGAAAAGGTGAATGAAGTAAATTACTTAACTAGAACTCCACACCATCAATTGAGGAATGCTACTATGAGGAGGATGCATATCTAGTGAATGATCAGACAGGGGGTTTATGAACCAACGCCCAAGGTTCTAACTCGAATAATGGGCGCCAAGGTCAAGGAAACCAAGATCGGAACTATAGAAACTCAATGAGAGGGAAACTATGTCCGGGATGGGAACTACAATCGCAACAACAACTACAACCGGAACAATTATGACAACAAAAATGAGAGAGTTGGGCCTTATGTTCCACCTGCAAATCGCGAATCTGTCAATATGGAAGCTGGGGGTCGTATGTCACACATTGAGAATGTGATGCAGAAAACGATGAAGAGGTTTGATGATAATGATAAGAATGTGAAAGAGATATGAAACGACCTGTCTGGAATTGGTCAAAAAGTTGATGCCCATGCAGTGTCGATCAAGAAACTTGAGCAACAGTTGACCCAGTTGTCAACTACAGTAAACCCATGTCAGCTTGGCACACTTCCTAGCATCACTATCTAGAATTCAAAGAATAAAGGACACTGTATGATAGTCACTATTCGAGGAGGTAAGCAAACCATTGATCCCCACATGCCGTCTAAGGTTGAAGTTGTGATAGAAAGAGATGATAATGAGATTGAGGTTATTGGAGAGTCTATAAATACTGCAGAGAAGGAAGCAGATATAACCCAAAAAGTTGTTCCCATGACTAGACCTCCACCTCCATTCCCACAGATATTGGTGAAGAAGATCGGAGAAGGAAAATACCTTAGGTTCATAACTATGTTGAAACAACTTTCCATCAATGTGTTGTTGATAGAATCTTTGGAGAAAACGCTTGGGTATGAAAAGTTTATGAAGGATTTAATGACCAAAAAGAGGGTCGTTATCTTTTGAGGATTATACAAGGTTACAACACTGTACTGCTATTGCTACGCGGTCATTAGTGCAAAAGAATGAGGATCTTGGAGCTTTCACTGTTTATTGTACCATTGGGTTGTTGCACTTTGTGAAGGCGTTGTATGATTTAATCAAAATGAATAAATATTTGAACGTATTCAACCAGCTATGACAAAAAGTAATGTAATTAATATTAACTGATAAAAAGTCCTAAATTTTGACAAATAAGGATAGTTATCGATAAACTTATTTAAAATTATAAAAAAAGAATTTTAAACTATTAAATAAATAAAACCTAACAGTTATGAATTTTAAAAATGTTAGGTCAAAATTGGGTGTCAAGAGGGATCAAGAAGATATTTCAATAAAGGGGAAAAAACTTAAAGGATGATTCCTACCCCAATCACACCGCTCCAGTCCCAGACTAAGTCCATGTATAACCGACTCACACTATGATAATCTAGAATAGTCAAAAGAATCAACGCAAGAACGCCAAAAAACAAGTCCTATATGGAGAAAATCATAAGTACAAGATGATGTAACAAAACCTAAAACGTCTAAATTCCAGCCTAGTCTAAGGCAACCACATACAAATACTAACAACTTTATATTTCATTGAAAGGCGCCTTTGGAGGTAAAATGCATGAAGCATATGTGTGATTCACTAGATTTAGTCAACCAACCAATTCAAAATATAACTCTATCATTTAAATCAATCATCATAACTCATTTGGAATCTCACAAATAAACCAAATATATAGATTGACCATAAAATATGTTGCAAACATGAAGGGATCATTAATCCGTGGTGTTTTGAATAAAATTTTTTATCGATTATTCTTAAAGTGCTCATATATGTAAAGCTAAATTCTTTAGTGTGGAAACTATTTCAGATATCAATTAATGTCACTAGAAACTCCTAGCAGAAAGTTGAGTTGAAAGTTTCCTTTCCGATTAAGTTAGGATGTAAGATCTTACTTTGGTCAACTTTAAATGATCATATCTTAGAATATGAAGTGTTACATGGACCATAACCTATCAAATTAAAGTTCGATGAATTATCTTTCCAACACTACCAAGTTTGCGTCATTCCTTGTTCGGAGTAGAAAGTTATAATCATTTTAGTAAATAATGTATTGCAGTTCCATTTTAGCTGCGGGAAAATTCTAAATAATGTAATTTTCTTCTCCTTATACCACTAGGAAAACCTTAAAAACAGATTTATTAACTCCTATAAAGCCCTAAACATTCCTATTTCCATCTTTTTAATTCATTCTTCTCCTCTCTCAAACCCTAATACAAAATTCTAAGTAAATATCAAAACATAAGACTTCGAAGCAATATTCTTTCAAATATTTTTCAAGATTCATATTCAAGTGATGTTCTTCTGAATCTTTTTCAAGATTCTTCTTCAAAGTATCTCCTTTTCGAAGTGTTTCAATATATCCAACTGAAAGTCTTTCTTATAATCATGATCATTAATAGAATTCTTCACCTTGACCATAGGATTTTCAAGAAACTAGCTAATTCAAGAATCTCAAGAAAGGAGTTCTTGATCGTTCTTCAAATTAGGGTTCTTTTTAAATATTCTTCAAGATTATTCAAAATTCTTCAAGAACCTTCTTCTTTCAAACATGTACGACTATCATAGTCTTGGACTAGTTCTCTCTCACGCCATACACCTACTTTCAAATCAATAAAAGAGTATTTTAGGATACTACCCCTAGATTTGAGTATTCTTGAGATGAGATAATTTTGAGTTGTCGAGTTCCTATTTATTTTTCATTTCTACTCCTAATTATTGAATGGCTACATGTTATGCATTAGCATTCTTGAGTTGTGTTATTCTTGTTCACAATTTCGCATGAACCCTATGAATTGAGTTATAAATTTGAGAAGCTTTTTAAAGCCAACACTTAGAGTTTTTAAACTGAGTTTATTTGGGGAAGTAAAGATAAGTTTTGAGAAAGAGGTTTCTAAAACATGATTAGTATGACAATCGAGTATGTCATCAACGTTTAGGCAGTATGGTATCTAGATATACCATCAATGTTTATGCAGTATGACTTCGGAGTCATCAATGATCATATTATAATATGATTTTTTGAAATGTTTTTGAGAAAGAGTTTTCAACTATGAGTATAAGGGGACTATATATTAGAGAGGCATCAATATTTACATTGATAAAAGAGAAGATGAGATGTTTAAGTGAATTATGAGTTCAAAAGTTATTTCAAGAGAAGTTACTTCTTTTAAAAGGGTAGTTTGAGCAATTATCTCAACCCAGAGGAAGAGTTATGTTTTTAAAAAAAATATATGAGCATGAGTATATATTGTTGGGAGTAGTATTGAGCACCTATGTGGGGGAGATTTCAGACTTATCATATCCCCCATAATTTATGTATGCCAACATGGGTAAATGGTCATACTTTTTAGATGATTCCTTATTAGCTTGAGGATTCCTATATCCCGACAAGGTATAGGATAGTTCCGGCATCGTGATGAGATGTTGTATCATCACGTAGCTCACAATGATGATTGTCGATTAGAGAATCTCCCAATTGTTAAAAGTGTATTTTTTTTATATCACTTATTATGTTAAGTTCAGAGATCAGCAAGTAGTGTGAAGATTGAAATGATTTTACTCCTTTATTTCTATAAATTCAGCCTTGAGTACATTGTTATCTATTGTAGTACTTTTTCAGTTATTTGTTATTCAACTATATTACACACTCATATATTATGTTAAGTTCAGAGATCAGAAAGTAGTGTGAAGATTTAAATGATTTTACTCCTTTATTTCTTTAAATTCAGCCTTGAGTACATTGTTATCTATTGTAGTACTTTTTCAGTTATTTGTTATTCAACTATATTACATACTCATATATTCAATATACTGATGCTATTTGTCCTTCATCTTTTAACGATAGAGATACAAATGATTAGGATCCTTAGCAAGATTTTTTTGGGATCACTTCATCCGCTCCTTTCCATATGAGTGAGACCACTTTGCTTTTGGCGTACTTAGTTTTATGAGTTGTTGGTAGTAGTTCTTTTGAGGAGTCGTGGGTCTAATGGTACCAACACTCATCTTTATACAGCAGAGTCATCATAGATAGAAAGTTTTGGAGTCATTTAGCTTCATATATTTTATTTAAAACTTATATTTCATACTCAATATATTAAGTGAAGTTTTGAGATTCAGTCAACTGTTTTTAAATGTTTATTTCAATTTTGATGCATATGTATGCTTGAGATAGTTTTCTTCTTGTAGTCAACCAAGATGAAGGTTCTCTTGAGGACCAACAATGGTTCTCGAGTTCCAACAAAGTTTAGGGTGTAGGCTTGGGTCATGACAAACTTGGTATTAAAACACAGAGTTCAAGTGTCCTAGGATGGCTATGAAGCTGTGTCAAGTAGGTTCCATTTATGGTTGTGAGGGCCCCACTTCTATAAATGAGGGACTACAAATATTTAAGAAAGGTTTCCCTTTATTCATACTCTAACTATTTCATAAGGAACTTTTTCCAAACTTGTGCATTTCTCATATCCATTCGACTAGCCCTCATACTCAAGGTAGTTGAAAAGAAAAACCAGATCCTTATCGATGAGTAACTGTTTGTGAAAATCTTAAGAAAGTGATGAGACATTAGATGGGCTTGAGAGAAGCCTATGAGTGAGTTTAACTGTTTAATTGAGAAGAATACACACATATTCATATGAATTATGTGTTTGAGCTTAAAGTGAGATATACTCTCTTATTTAGACCTTGTTTCAGGTGATTTCCCTATAAGGAGGTGTTATGGAGCATGGTTTGTGTTTTCACCCAAAAAGATAGTATGCATTATGAGATTGTAAGTAGTAGTAAAAGTGCCTAATGTTATAAGAATGCATGTAGAGATTCAGTAATATAAGAAAGGGAGATACTGATGAGGCAAGATATGTTATTATAGTCATGCACCTAGTAAGTTATTAATGATGAGGTGTCATTGTGTTGGTAACGACCAACTGTAGGTGTTGAATAGAAGAGGAGGAGTATTCATAAGGCTATAGATCTAAGTCATGCTTATGATAATGATGAGAGCTTGTAATATTCGAAGTGTTATAGAACTAATTAGGAGTGATGTATATTGGATGAGTAAATAGTACTTAAGTTGTGAAGTGGAATGTGATGGTAATTTGTTAGTATGAAGACTAAGGGGTAAAAATTTACTGCTTGTAATGAAGTTTTAGTGGGCGATGATGTATCGTGGTTTCACGGTATTTTTAGTGCTTTTTCCTTAAGTTTAGTGTGTGTCCAAAAGCCTTTTGTATTGATTTTTATGTAATTTTCTCTTTATTTGCAGGAAATCTGTCTAAAGATGAACGCGGAAGTTTTTGAGCGAGAAATGCAGAAGAGACCACCTACGGAGCTTATGACGGTCCGTCGAGTCTGTGACGGTCCATAGGTGGCATCGTAGTGAGGAGAAAAGCTGCTGAAGGAAGATTGGGAAGTCTGACCTAGTGTGGGATTACGGAAGTCCATGACGGACCGTCATAGCCACGATGGTCCGTCCTTCTAGTTCGTCGTAATAATCACAGAGTAGTCTCAGTACCCAAATTCCAAGAAGTTAAAGTATTGTGGAACGAAGACCCTTGACGGACCGTCGTGCTTGGAACGGTCCGTCATACCTGTTCGTTGAGGGTAATGAAGAAAGCAGCAGAAGAATTTGTGAAGTATGGGACGACGGAGGCCATGACGGCCCGTCGTGACCACTATGGTCCGTCATGAGGTTCGTCGACTCAGATGCGTTTGGACAGACTTTTAGTAATTAGAATCCTTCTTTTATTAGGTTTTTATTTTTATTATAAATAGTTTGAAAAACCTAGTTTTTGGGGTTAGACTGTTAGACTTTTCAATAATTTTTAGTTCTCTTGTTCAAGTATTGAAGAATTAATTTCAGTAATTGATACACTTTTTCTGGAATTGATTGTTGGTGTTTTGGTTGATTAATCAAGTAAATTTCTGGATTTTATTCTTTCTCATTAAAGTAAGTGCATGAATTCTTATATTAAATATATGAATAGTATGATTATGACCATGGGTAACTAAACTCCATAACTAGGGTTGTGGGAACCATGGGTGAATAATGAGGTAAAATCTAACTTAAATAGCAATTCTAGAATAGTGTCTTGCATGTATTGATAATTCTTTCATTTAGAAGTCTTTTTAACGGATGACCAACGTTAGAACTCGCCTTAATGCTACTTCTCGAACAAAGGAGGTAGATGATAGGAAAAGAATTGTCAACATAGATTTAGTGTACACTATCTAATAGGATAGTGTCGGTTGGTACGAGGTAATAACTTAGTCAAATATCGAATACAATGCTTCATATGAGGTAAAGGTGAGAGTTAGTATAGCAACACATGTAGCCGTACCAAGGTGCAGAGTGAAATTTTCTAGATGCCGGACCAAGGATTTAGAGATACATAACTTATCACTTCGTATGCAAGATACTAGGAAGGAATTGTTATAGTTATAATTATCAAGTTAGGAACCTGTGGGGAACACTTAAGCCCTAGTTACTTTTATTAATTGATTAAGCTCTGAGATTTGAATCTGTTAGTTGTTTACTTTACATTAGTTAATTACATTCATTAATTTAGAAATAAAAATCCTTTTTTTTGCCTTTTGTTTTCTAGGGAAATAGTTGACTAAATAATAGCAATAATCGAATAAAGTTAAGTCTGAACTATTTTCCTCGTGGGATCGATACCAACCTCATTAATTGGGTTCTTTACTTGATACGACCGCTTTACTTCTTATTTGAGAAGTAAGTCTGAGCGTATCAAATTTTGGCGCCGCTGCCGGGGAAAGTAGCTTTTAGATTAACTTAAACTTATTACTAAAGTTTAGTCAATATTTTCTTAATTTTACTTTTCTATTGAGTTTGATTCTTGCAGAACTAACTTACTTGTATGTCAAATACACGGAAAGGAAGAGAACCCTTGTTTCCCTACGACCACGAATTAGAGCGTACACTACACACTATGAATCGAAACTTGGGTATTAACGATGATGATCCAAACCAGAACATCCCAGCTCCAGTTGATGCTCATGGTCAGTTATTACCCAATGATCCTGGTGAAAATCAACAAAGGGGACAAAATCCCGCTCCACGTCTTCAAGAATACTACAGAGGTTATGATAATATTGCATACTCTGATGGGCCACTTGTATTGCCCACTCTACCACAAGGCCACACCTTTGTGGTAACTAGTAGTCTGATTCAAATGCTTACTGCTAGAGGTTTGTTTTCAGGGCTACATTCTGAGGACCCACATGCCCATATAGCTAAGGTAAGGGCAGTGTGTAAAAGCTGTGTAGGGAGGCCTGATTTGAATTTGTATGTAATAAGGCTAAGAGTATTTCCTCTCTCACTGACGGGAGAGTCTGCTATTTGGTTGACTAAGCTCCCTTATAACTCAATTGCCACTTGGAACCAACTAAGGGACGTTTTCTTAGCACGTTACTACCCGGTCTCCAAGAAACTAAATCACAAAGACGGAGTGAACAACTTTGTGGCACTACCAGGAGAGTCAGTTAGCAGTTCTTGGGATAGATTCACTTAATTTTTGAGAAGTGTCCCCAATCACTTCATAGATGATGAGTCACTGAAGGAATTCTTCTATCGGGGACAGGATGATAATAATAAAGCAGTATTGGATACTATAGCGGGTGGTTCTTACGGGGAGTGTCCTTATGCCGAGATTGCCGAAAAGTTAGAGAAAATCTCCCGGAATAATAAAGCGTGGAGTACTAGGAAGTCAGATACTGGAAGAAATACCTTCGCTGTGCAATCCACACACAACCCAGCCACAGATGAGATTCGTGAAGAGATGGCTCAGATGAGAACTGAGCTTGGGTTGGTATTAAAACATGTCACTGGGGTGCAGAAAAGATAAACTACTTGTCTAAACCACCACCACCAAATGATGAATATTAATATGAGGAGGATTCCTATGCGGTAAATGAGTAGACGGGGGGTTTCTGACTGAATGCCCAAGGCTCAAATCAGGAGAATTGGCGCCAAAATCAAGGAAACCAAGATCGGAACTATGGTAACTATAACCGTGAGGGTAATTTTGTCCGAGATGGAAATTACAACCGCGAAAACAACTTCAACAGGGGTAACTATGGTAACAGAAATGATAGGAATGGGCCCTATGTTCCTCCTCAAAATCGTGAAGTTGCTCCTAGGGATGGTGGAGGTAGTATGGCGCAAGTTGAGGATATGTTGCACAAAATGATGAGGAGGTTCGATGCTAGTAAAGAGCACATTAAAGAGTTAAGGAGTGATTTAGCGGGTATTAGGCAAAAAGTCGATACACATGCAATAGCGATTAAGCAGCTTGAGTTGCAAATGGCCCAATTATCTGCGACTGCGAACACACGGAAACCGGGCACTCTTCCTAGCAACACTGTCCAAAACTCAAAAAATGATGGACACTATATGGCAATCACTACTCGAGGTGGTAATCAAACCATTGACCCACCTATGCCGTCTAATGAGGAAAAGGTGATAAAAGATAATGATAAAGTGTTAGAGGTTAGTGGTGAAGTAGAAGATAACACTGGAAAAGATGCTGAATTGCCTAAAAAGGTAACTCCCAAGCCTAGACCACCCCTCCTTTCCTCAAAGATTAGTGAAAAAGACCGAGGATGATAAATATCGGCGTTTTATTACAATGTTGAAGAAGCTTTCTATCAATGTCCCTTTGTTAGAAGCTCTAGAACAAATGCTCGGTTATGCCAAGTTTATGAAAGATCTGGTTACAAAGAAAATATCGGTCACTTTTGAGGATGATGATAGAATGCAGAATTGTAGTGCTATTGCTACAAGATCTCTAGTACAAAAGAAAGAAGATCCGGGTGCGTTCACTATTCCTTGTACATCGGGTTATTACATTTTGCGAAAGCATTATGTGATCTGGGGGCAAGCATAAATGTCATGCCCCTCCCGATTTACAAGAAGTTGGGTTTGAGTGATCCCCACTGCGATGAGGCTACTGATGGCCGATCGAACAGTAAAATGGCCTATTGGGATACTCCACGATGTGCTAGTAAAAGTGGAGTCGTTCATATTTTCGGCAGATTTTGTTATTCTTGATTGTGAAGTCGACTTTGAAGTGCCTATCATTCTTGGGAGGCCATTCCTTGCTACGGGTAGAGCCTTAGTTGATATGGAAAAGGGGCAGATGAAATTTTGGTTGAACAATGAAGAAGTGACCTTCAACATTTGTAGGTCCATGAGGCAGAGTGGTGAGCTCCAATAGGTATCTGCTATATCCTACAAAGTTGGTAAGTCATACGAGACACAAATAAGAACATCTAGGTGTAGAAGCATTAGCGGCAGTGATAATGAATTTTGATTACGATTGCATTGAAGAGTATGGTTCATTAGTCGTGGCTCTTGATCGTGGTGATATTCGGTTTAAACCGAAGAAATATGAGTTAGACATGAAGAATTGCGAGTCTCCACCCGCAAAACCATCTATAGTGGAGGCTCCAAAGTTAGAACTAAAAGCTCTCCCACCTCATCTCAGGTATGAATTCTTAGGAAATGGTTACATATGCCAGTAATCATAGCATCAGACCTGAATGAACAACAAGTTGAGAATTTGGTGAAAGTGCTAAAAAAGTTCAAAAGAGCTACTGGGTGGACTATTGCGAATATTATTAGGATCCCTCCTTGTATTTGTTCTCATAAAATCCAACTCATGCCCGATCATAAGCCAAGTATTGAGCACCACAGACGCTTAAATCCACCTATGCAAGAGGTTGTGAAGAAGGAAATCATTAAATGGTTGGATGCCGGAGTAATATATCCCATCGCCGATAGTAGTTGGGTATGCCCTGTTCAGTGTGTACCTAAGAAATTGGGAATGACTGTGGTCCCCAATGAGAAAAATGAACTTATTCCAATGAGACCGGTTACTGGATGGAGAGTGTGTATGGATTACCGTAAATTAAATACATGGACCAAAAAAGACCATTTTCCTATGCCCTTCATAGATCAGATATTGGATAGACTTGCCGAAAAAGGGTGGTACTGTTTTCTTGATGAAGTCTGAGTAATCAAATGTCTTCAGTCGTGCCGCGACGTTTAATCAGGCGCTGGTTGGGAGGCAAACCAATACGTATCCTCTAACCCAACTATAGTTTTATTTCTAGTAATGGTAGCATTTTCTACTAATGGGTTTTAAATTTGCAGGTAGAACATCACCAGGAAATTCTGCAGAAAATCACTCCGCAACATTCACTGACGGATACATCGATGGACTGTCATGCTTGAGACAGACCGTCGCATGAATCTGTCATGCCAGGTACGTTTTTCATTTATTTTCAAAATCTCCAACTTTTTCTAAGTGTCCTCTGACGGACATCTACGACGGACCGTTGTACCCACGACGGTTTATCCTGCACAACCGTCATGGTTGTTAGAGACCCTTGTCCTAAGGGTCTCCACTTTTGTTCTAAGTTTCCACTAACGGACATCTACAATGGACCGTCGTACCCTCGACGGTCCGTCCTTCACAACCATCATGACGGTCAGAGACCTCTCTCCTAAGGGTCTCCTTACTTTTTCTAAGTTCCCCACGATGGACATCGACGATGAACCGTCATTATCACGACGGTCCGTCCTGCTTATCCGTCATAACTGTCAGAGACTTTCCTTCTGAAAGTCTCCAAATAAGCATTGTTGAAGTAAGACATGACGGACCCCATAATGGTCCGTCATACTCACGACGGGCCGTCACTTGGTCCGTCGTGTTTCACTGCTACTATAGAAATGTGGAGACAGCGGGAGGCACGACTGATAATGCTGTTGCTGATGAGGACACTACTGAGGGTGTCCAGACTACAGAGGTAGTGGGTTCCGGGGAACCGAACCTTCTAGCTTGCTGATCGCCGGCGCTTTGCGCCTCAGGTTTGCTTCACCTACCACTCTCGTATTCTAGTTTTTATGCATTGGGGACAATTGCATATCTTTTTGTTTGGGGTGGGGTAAATGTTAAGTGAGTGCTAATGTGAAGTCTGAGTAGCCTAACTCACGATCCTCTTTTGGTGTTTTCTTGCCTGTGTTCTTTTTTCCCAAAAGACTCATTACTTTTAGTGATGAACCGGCATGTTATATCTTGTGTACATAGTATAACTCTGAAGCATGATGGCTAAAACAAATATGATATCCCGATATGAAAATGATGCATGACTAGGCATAGTTATTGATAATTGTGTGGCTCTAAACATGACATAGAGATACATTACTGCATGACCTTTAATCTAAGACTCGAACTAGGTGTCTAACAATTTGGGAATGTAATGAATGTCAAGTGAGTGTGAGGAAAATTCGAAGGATTCACCATTGAGACTGAGCTAGAACTTGCCTAGTTAGTCTTGCTAAAATTAAGCCCAAATGAACAATTAGGAAATGATCATAGGCCTGTGTTCGAAATAGTCAATCTTGAGCTAAAAAATAGAATTTTTTTTTGAAGTTAATCCCGTATTGATCCAAATGATTTGAGCGTAAAAACAAATTTTTTTTCACCCCAACTGATCTTCTCTAGGAACAATGTGTTGGCCCTGGTCCCTCCTTGGACATGTTCATCTCAGTTTATGCCAAAAGCATAAGCTGAGGGTGGCTAATGCAGATAACAACCTTGTCGTGGCCTTGACCCAACCGTGGGTATTGTGAACCTTGACTCATGGCAAAGTCATGAGTTGAGGGTGACTGTTATAAGGAATACTCCGGAAAGTGGGGTTGAAAGAATGAAGAGAAAGAAAGAACAAAGCAGAAGTGACTAAAAAAAAAGCCACTTACATATAAGGATAAGAAAGGGAAAACAACAAGATAAAAAGAAAATTGAGAAATTGGGCGAAATAAAACAATAAAAAGGTGGTACGTTTAGCCGATATGTCAAGGAGGGCAACAGTCACTAAAGTATACCTAAATATACCCTACCTAACCCTGATCCTATGTTACAAGCTCAGAAAGTCCTATCGTGATCCTAAGAGTTGTATGACGAACTTAAAGCAGTGAAAATAAGGGCAAGCTTATGGCAATATGTATGAATGAGTTGTGAATTTGTTCTGAGAGTGAGTGTTGACAAGTAATCCTTATACTAAAACTGAAATCATTGTGTGAAAAATTAGGATGTTGTTTTGAAGTGAGGACACTAGTTGCAACACCATAAATATTAGCACCTCGGTGAGAAACTGAAGAGGATAGGTGTCAGTGCGTGGTGAGTCTGTGTCATGGTCTGGTTCCACATAATTCAAGCCTAATAGTGATAACATGCATAAACATGATGAGAATGATCCGGATTGATAGACAAATGATTGCGAAAGTTTAAATATGGATACTCTTGTACAAAGATTTTATAGTGAGTCATAGTGCGTCGCTTGAGGACAAACAACAAATTTAAGTTCAGGGTGTTGATGTACCGTGGTTTCACGGTATTTTTAATGCTTTTTCCTTAAGTTTAGAGTGTGTCCAAAAGCTTTTTTGTATTGATTTTTATTTAAGTTTCTCCTTATTTGCAGAAAATCTGTCCAAAGCTGAACGCGGAAGTTTTTGAGCGAGAAATGCAGAAAAGACCACCTACGGAGCTTTTGACGATCCGTCGAGTCTCTGACGGTCCGTAGGTGGCATCGCAGTGAGGAGAGAAGCTGTTGAAGGAAGATGGGGAAGTTTGAACTTGTGTGGGATTACGGAAGTCCATGACGGACCGTCAGAGCCACGACGGTCTGTCCTGCTGCTTCGTCATAATGATCAGAGAGTAGTCCCAGTACCCAAATTCTAAGAAGTTAAAGTATTATGGAACGGAGACCCTCGACGGACCGGTGTGCTTGGAATGGTCTGTCATACCTGTTCGTTGAGGGTAATGAAGAAAGCAGCAGAAGAATTTGTGAAGTATGGGACGACGGAGGCCATAATGGCCCGTCGTGACCACTACGGTCCGTCACGAGGTCCGTCGACTCAGACGCGTTTGGACAGATTTTTAGTAATTAGAATCCTTCTTTTATTAGATTTTTGTTTTTATATAAATAGTTCGAAAAACCTCATTTTTGGGGTTAGACTGTTAGACTTTTCGATAATTTTTAATTCTCTTGTTCAAGTATTGAAGAATTAATTTCAGTAATTGATACACTTTTTCTAAAATTGATTGTTGGTGTTTTTGTTGATTAATCAAGGAAATTTCTGGATTTTATTCTTTCTCATTAAAGTAAGTGCATGAATTCTTATATTAAATATATGAATAGTGTGATTATGACCATGGGTAACTAAACTCCATAACTAGGGTTGTGGGAACCATGGGTGAATAATGAGGTAAAATCTAACTAAAATAGCAATTCTAGAATAGTGTCTTGCATGTATTGATAATTCGTTCGTTTAGAAGTCTTTTTAGATGACCAACGTTAAAACTCGCCTTAATGCTACTTGCCGGACCAAGGAGGTAGATAATAGAAAAAAAATTATCAACATAAATTTAGTGTACACTATCTAATAGGCTAGTGTAGATTGGTACAAGGTAATAACTTAGTCAAATATCGAATACAATGCTTAATATGAGGTAAAGGTAAGGGTTAGTATAGCAACACATCTAGCCGGACCAAGGTGTGGAGTGAAATTTTCTAGATGCCGAACCAAGGATTTAGAGATACATAACTTATCACTTTACATGCAAGATACTAGGAAATAATTGTTGTAGTTAGAATTATCAAGTTAGGAACCTATGGGGAACACTTAAGCCCTAGTTACTTTTATTAATTTATTAAGCTCCGAGATTTGAATCTGTTAGTTGTTTACTTTACTTTACTTAATTATTTTCATTAATTTAGAAATAAAAACCCTTTTTTTCCTTTTGTTTTCTAGGAAAATAGTTGACTAAATAATAGTAATAATCGAATAAAGTTAAGTCTGAACTATTTTCCTCGTGGGATCGATCCCAACCTCATTAGTTGGGTTCTTTACTTGATACGACCGCTTTACTTCTTATTTGAGAAGTAAGTTTGAGCGTATCAGGCAAGTGTTTCTTAATTTTTATCTAGTAGTTGTAAGTTAGTATACTAAGCAAAAAAACATATTGATATCTGGGTTCAGTAATAAACATTAAGCTTGAATTCGAAATGAGTGTCTTGATCAAAAGAATGGCAACATGAGGGTGAATCTTGAGATATGATCTGGTAGACGTGATATAAAGTAGGTGAGAAATTGAGATGTTAGTTGCAGTGAATATGAGTGGTACAAGTGAGAGATCCTAACTTTCAGATAAGGACATTGAAGTATGGCTAAGTCGTGAGAGTAACAAGAAGCATTAAGAGGCGTACCAAGATTAAATGTAATCAAACAAGGTTCCAATTAAGTTAATGTTTTTCCATGTGTGCCTAGATAATATATTTGAGTTTTCAATGTGGAAAAGGTCGAGGCAAGCATTATTTTAACCTTAAAGAGTTAATGAAGCGACCTTATAAGCCAATGAGAAGAGGTTAATAGAGTCATCTTAGAAAGAGGTCCTAGAAAGAGTCTTAGTACATGCTTATGGAGAGTTTAATAGTTATGATATAATTCTTTCGAGTATTAAAGGGAATATAGACCGGTTTAGAGATCAAGGAATAGGTCCATTGTTTTCAAGTGTCAGTTTTAGTCCTAAGGGGAGATGATAAGATGAGAAATCAACTCAAGTGTTGATAATGAGATAGTTACATCTTCCAAAAGAGTTATAAAGGTACAACAATCCATTCATACTCTTGTTTATTCCTCCAGAGAAGTTATTACAACAGCTTATTGATATTCGTAATATCATAATTTTGTCTATGAGCTATGCTCATACACTTCAGAGAATTTCATATCTATGTTAAGTTTACAGAATGAGGGGAAAAGACTTTTGCCCATTTACGTCAAGCTTAATCTATAAAGTTATGGATATTAACCTCATGATATGAACCTATTTGTATAAGCACTCATGGCTCATAGTATGATTCAGTTCTCTCTATGCTGGTAGGAAAGTTCAAAAGTCAGAAGATAGTAAAAGTGACTCCTTCCCCTTCAGTTCTCATTTAAACCATCATTAGAGGACCGATGATCCCAAGGGGGAGATATTGTAACACCTGAAAATATCTAAGCTACGACCCAAAATACTCTTTATTTGCATATAAGGTCTTATCTATTTATTCTTAAATTTTTCATATATGTAAAGGTAAATTCTTTAGTGTGAGAATAATTTTGGATATTTTATTAAGGTCACATGAAACTCCCACCACAAAGTGAGTTGAAAGTTTCCTTACCGATTAAGTTTTGATGTAAGATTTTACTTTGGTCAATTTCAAATGATCATATCTCTTAGAATATGAATAGTTACCCAACTCATATCCTATCAAATTGAAGGTCTTTGCATTTGCATTATTTTTCCAAAGCCATCAACTTTGCTTCATTCCTTATTCGGAGTAAGTAGTTATGATCATTTTACTAAATAATGTAGTGCAATTCTATTTTAGCCGTGTGAAAATTCTAAATAAGGTAATTGTATTCTCCTTATACCACTGTAAAAACTTTTAAAAAATATTTTTTAACACCTAGTCTCCTATAAATCCCTAAATAATCCTCTTTCCATCTTTTTAATTCCTTTGTCTCCTCTCTCAAACCCTAATACAAAATTTTAAGGAATATCAAAGTATAAGATAGCCAAGCAAGACACCCTCAAATGTTTTTCAAAGTCCGTATTCAAGCGATCTTCTTCCAAATCTTTTTCAAAGTTCTTCTTCAAAGTTAGTCCTTTCCAAATGTTTCAATATTTCCAACTCAAATTCTTTCTTATAATCATGATCATAAATAGAATTCTTAACCTTGACCATAGGACTTTTAAGAAACTAACTCAAGAATCTCAAGAAAGGATTTCTTGATCGTTCTTCTTCAAATTAAGGTTCTTCTTCAAGATTCTTCAAGAACTTTGTTTTTAGGTATGTAAGGGTATCATAGTGTTGGACTGGTTCGTCCTCACGCCTTCATCTACTTTCAAATCAATAAAAGAGTAATCTAGGATTCTACTCCTATATTCGAGTATTCTTGAGATGAGTTAATTTTGAGTTCTCGAGTTCCTATTTATTTTTGAAATTTGACTCCTAATTATTACATTGCTACATGTTATGAATTACTCCCTCCGTTTAAAAAAGAGTGAACTGGTTTGACTTGACACGAAGTTTTAGAAAATAAAGAAGATTTTTGAATCTCGTGATCCTAAATTAAAGTTATGTCAAATGTACAAAATTGCCCTTCAATCTTGAGGCTTTAAACATACCACATGACAAGCTGAGATTAAAATATTACCAAAAAAGAAAAGAGGTTATTCTTTTTGAAATAGACTAAAAAGGAAATAAGGTCATTCTTTTTGAAACGGAGGGAGTAACATTTCTGAGTTGAGTCGTCCAATTCCATAATTTTGCTTGAACCCTATGAATTGAGTTACAAATATTGAGAAGCTTTTTAAAACCAACACTTGAGTTTTTAAACTGAGTTTTTTTGGGGAAGTAAAGATGGTTTTTGAGAAAGTGTTTCCAAAACATGATCAGTATAACAATTGAGTATGTCATCAATGTTTAAGCATTATGGTATCTAGATATACCATCAATGTATGTTCATTATGACTTCCTGAGTCATTAATAATCATATTATAATATGATTTTGAAATAATTTTGAGAAAGAGTTTTAGGGTATGAGTATAAGGGGACAATGCATTCTCAAAGACATCAATTCTTACAGTGATAAAAGAGACTGAGATTTGTAAATGAGTTATTATTTCAAAAGTTATTTCAAGATCAATTACTTCTTTTAAGAGGGTAATTTGAACAATTATCTCAAACAAGAGATAGATTTATGTTTTTCTTGAACATATGAGCACACACAGATATATATATATATATATATGTATATATATACACATGTATGTATATATATATATATACATATGTATATATATATATATACATATGTATATATATATATATATATGTATATATATACATATGTATATATATATATATATATGTATATATATACATATGTATGTATATATATATATACATATATGTATATATATATACATATACATATAGATATATATATACATATACATATAGATATATATATATATATATACATATACATATAGATATATACATATACATATAGATATATATATACATATACATATAGATATATATATATATATANTTATTTAATCACTGAGAATCTGAGACACTATAACTTTGGAACTTACTCTGGGAGTAGATTTTTTTGGGAATTATTTGCTGATTTTTGCAGATATATATTTGTCTTATTCTGCATTTTTAAAATTAAAATTATATAGAAAACAAAACAAAACCTTTCTAAAAGAGCACTTATTCTAAAATAATAGTCGCTATGAATTTAAATGAGTCGTATAAGTAAATTTTAAATATCAAATGATTAAAAGAAAATTATAAATATTTATATTGAAAAGTACTTTTAATTTTATCGGTGTGAGTTTATAATAAATACTTATACGTATTAGATATTTATATCAAATCATGTAAACTTTATTATAATTATACAAGTTAATAAGATGAGAATAAATATTAATTAGCCATGAGTGTTAGATGAGTATGTGCAAACATACTATATATATATATATATATATATATATATATATATATATATATTATTGGAAATAGTATTGAGCACCGATATGAAGGAGAATTCAGACAATCCACAACTCTCAAAAACCATCCATGCCAACATGGGTAAAGGGTCATACTTCTTAGATGGTTCTTTATTGCTTTTAAGCACATCTTAGTGGATCCACTTAGTGGAGGAGTCTATATCCCAACAAGGTATAGGAAAGTTCTGGCAGTGTGGGCGAAACGTTGTATCATTATGTAGCTCATAGTGGTGGTTCTAAGTTAGAGAATCTCTCAATAGAGTTAAAAATGTATTTTTATATATGACTTATTATGTTGAGTTCAGAGATGAGAAAGTATTTTTTAAGCTTTAAATGATTTTAATCCTTTATTTCCTTACATTCAGCTTGAGTACATTGTTATTTATTGCAGTACTTTTTTTAGTTATTTTTAGACCAACTATATTACATACTCGTGCATTCAATGCATTGATGTCATTTGACCTTCGTCTTTTAATAATGCAGATAAAGGTTATTAGGATCCTCAACAAGAGTTTTTGAGGTCACTGCATCCGCTCGTCTACTTATAAGTGCGTCTTCCTTGCTTTCAGACTACTCCATTTTTATAAGTTGTTAGTAGTAGTTCTTTTGAGGAGTCGTGTGTCTTGTCCCAACACTCATCTTTATACAATAGAGGATTCATAGATAGAATATTTTGGAGAGTTTTTCAGTTTCATATATTTTATTTAAAACTTATGTTTCATACTCAGTATGTGCAGTGAAGTTTTGAGATTCAATGAGCTATTTTTAGACGTTTCTTTCAATTTGATGCTTATGTATGCTTGAGTCCGTCTTCCGCTTGTAGTCAACCACAATGAGGGTTCGCTTGAGGACCAACAATGATTCTCGAGTCCCGGCCACGTCTATGGTGTAGGTTCATCTCGTGACATTTTAAACCTTCATAATTTAAAATTCCAATCAATATTCATATGATCATATCAAAAATCTGGCTATCTATCTATACAAGTCACAAATGATATATAGAAACTACAGACATGATAAAACTAAATAAAAGATATCTAGAGAATTCAAATTAAAATGACTATGAATGTCATTACAATAGGTAATAGGTTAAGTATCTTATTTTGGATGGACGAATGGTCACTTAATCATCAAACACCAAGAGAAATCAAAGCGCAATATGGAATTAACGATTAAAGATATTATTACTAATCTATTGATTCAATTTATGGTAAGCTAAATCATTAGTTTATTTTTTCTTCTTCGATAGAGTTGAATTGAAAGATATAAATCATTTTTAGAATTTCTATCACGGATACCTATAAAATTCCACCATTTTTACTACTAATAGCTCAATCTCCCCACGAAATAGATTTTTTTTTTAAAAGTTCAATTTTTTGGACATATGAAATTTTAATTATTTTATACCAAAAAATTTGTATTATATGGACTTGGAAAAAAGCTTGGTATATAATAAGTTTCACATAAATAATGTCGAGGTGTGTAAAAATAATTTCCCTACAAGTTAAGGAGTAAACAATGTATATATTTATTGTAATTTTCCATTAATGAAACCAATGGAACAACTTTTTATCTTTCAAATTTTAGAGTCATATACAATAAATAAGATTGGAATACTTTAACATATATTTATTCATTTAAAATAAATTGATTCAGCTTTGGATCAAACAAAATCTCATATTTCAAGACTATTGTGTGCAACTCTCTCTGTCCAACTGATCAAATAGTTAGGTATGTTCAATTTTCCTCTTATTTTTTCAATTTCATTTTATAGAATTTATTTAATGTTGTGTTATTTGTCATTGATTTTTCTCTCTATAGGATTATTTACTTTGGAAATGTTGAATGTTATGTGTAGCATTAATTATGTTGTGTAAAGGGATCAGATTCGATTTAATGTGTTATTAAACAAAAAATTATGTTCTCAAGAATATTTTTCAAAATTTATGTGTGTATGGAAGAATTTATGTTTTGGTTTGTGTTCGTTCCCGTAACAAACATATATGTTTGATCAAAGTAAGTTTAAGCGCTACAATAGGGATAATGCACAAGTACTCCCTTAACCTATGTCCGAAATCTCAGAGACACACTTATACTATACTAAGGTCCTCTTACCCCCTGAACTTGTGTTATTAATAATTTTTTATCCCTTTTCGGCCTACGTGACACTATTTTGTGGGCCAACGTTGGTTGACTTTTTTTTTTAAAGCTAGTGACACGTAGGCCGAAAAGGGGTAGAAAATTACTTATAAAATAAGTTCAGGGGGGTAATAGAATCTTAGTATAGTATAAGTGTGTCTCTGGGATTTCGGCCATATGTTGAGGGGGTACTTGTAAATTTTCCCGTAAAAATATAACGCCAAAAGGTAATACTTTTTATTTTCTTTAGGGAAAATGCACAAGTACCCCCCTTAGACTATGACTGAAATCCCAAAAACGCACCTTAACTAAACTAAGGTTCTATTACCCCCTGAACTTATTGTTTATGTAATTTTGTGCACCTTTTTGGCTTATGTGGCATCCAAATATCTCTCACGCACCTCAATCGCGTGGAGTCACGGAGTGTGCCACGTAAGATGAAAGGTGTATAAAATTACAAAAAAAAAAATAAATTCAGGAGGTAATAGGACCTTAGTTTAGTTAAGGTGTGTCTCTGAAATTTCGATTATAATCTAGAGAGGTACTTGTGCATTTTTTGTTTTCTTTATTTACTAGATGGTGATAGTAAATTAAAGTAGGAGAGTTCAAATGATCCTTTACACCATTACCCCAAGATTTTGAATATGGGTTATCAAGAGGCAAACAAATGATGAAAGATCATAAAAAGATGCACGAAAATAAAAGAAAGGCTGACATCAATTGCAGATGAGATTATATTTACAGGTCATTCTGTTTAATGATTTAATGTTTGGAATCTGAATATACATATGATATTAAAATAGTAAGATGTAATATTATTATACTTCGCAAGATTTGACTATTTATATTTATTTAATTTTTTATTAAAAGAAAATATAAAAATAATTTTTTTTGTAAAAAATTGAAACTGTGAGATGGTTGTTTGAATGGTGGGTAATTGTGGTGTTTTCCTTTAGTAATGGTTGCACTGATATAGATAATTATTATGATTTTGGTGGTGAAGGTGTTGATGATAATAGTCATTGATTATGAATGTAAGTTGTGGTAGATAATGATTTAGTGATTGGTTGGTGATTGTGATAGTAGTGGGTGATTGTGATGGTGGTGAACTAGTGGTAATGGTTGTGATGTAAGAAGTGATTCGTCAAAGTAGCTAATGGCGGTGATTGGTGGAATGATAGTACAATAGCTTGTAATTTTAATGGAAATTTGTAATAATTACAATAATGGAAGCCGTCAGTTGATATGATAGTGATTATCAATAGTTATAGATGGTATAATACTTGACAATAATAGTGAAGGTAATGGTGATGGATTACTATTGTGGTTGTACAATTATGACTAGTGGTGATGAAAATTCGATTGCACAAAAAAATTAATTGTACAATATCTTCTTAAAACTATGTACAAGATCTATATGGTTCAAAGCCACCTATATTTATTAAGTCTTCAAATTTTAAAAACAAATGATGCATTTATCTCTATATGAACTTTAAATAATCATTCTCAAATCAACCTTATTTTAAAGGCTTAATTTGACTCTATACTGTACTTAAAATTTTCATCTAGTTATAACTATTTGTGTACTTGCTTTTCGATGATAATTATCAATTAAGAAATTCATTATTATGTGTTGGGTTTAGCAAAGTGTGAATGGGAAAAGAGAAGAGAAAAATGGAAAGTGAAGGAACCAATTTGGAGGAAAAATGAAAAGTCATTTCTACCATATCGGTAACAGAAAGGAAATTGTTGTCCTTATATTAGGAAACACCTCCTTTACTTTTTAAAGAGCTAAGAAGAAGGTGCCCCCTTGCGTCGTCATCGCTCGGCTTCGGCTGTGGATTTGGATTTGACAAATTATGTGATTAATAAATTTTTTTTCTAATTTTCTTTCTCTTATAAATTAATTCAGGATGTTAGTTAATTAGTTAATTAATAGAATTAATTTAATGTAACGGGATTTTTAATTCGCGTGTAACGAACATTTGAAAAAGTTTCGTTACTCTTCCCAAAAGACACAACGGTCTGGAACCTTGCTGAAAATGGCTATAGTTAAGAGGTTTTTTCCAGTTTTCGAGTACTGAAATTTTATTCTTCTCTGCATATATTTTCTCTCGTAAACAAAGTGTCGATCGACTGAGTCTGTTTGGCTTAAAACTATTCTTACATTCGCTGAAGTTATATAAAATTGAGGTACCACTACTTCTTTAACAGGATTAATCCGTTTTATCTTAGGAGAAATTAATATGTAACCTCGGTACAGTGAGGGGATTAAATTTCATAAAGAGACACAATAATTTCTGTGGACTCGGATTTAGAAGTATATTCTGTCTATTTCATCTTCTTTCTGTTTCTGTAATTTTGAGTAACTTTAATACAAGTTAATAACAATCTTAAGAAATGTAAAAGTTTTTGTATTTGAGGTTTTCGGAGTTTAAACATTTATAGTTTCTACTCTGTTTGAATTTGTAAGATTCATTTGATTAACGATTAAAAGAACATAAAAGTTATATTGTTAAATCAAAAGCAGTCTGTTATTCTTTACTATTAGTATTTTACATACTAAAGTTATCTTCCATCTTTGACAGAAACAATATGGCGAATTCAAGTCAAGTAAATGTTGGAACAGTGAGTGTTGCAACAACATCGGTTGCACGCAATCATTCAACTGCTGCCTTAGCGCCGACAGAGAAAACCTACAAAGTTTTCTGGAGTCGACTTCAAGAGATGGTAGCAGAAGATGTTCTTCTATCTCACTATGTTGAGTCTGTCGAGGTTCATTAATGAAAATGTTCCTGTTATGTCGGATGAAACTCCACCTGCAGAACGATTCTTGATAATTGAAGCATGGACACACTCAAATTTTTTGTGTAAAAATTATATACTGAGTGGCTTGAAAGATGATCTGTACAATGTGTACAGCAATGTCAAAATCTCAAAAGAACTCTGGAATGCTTTAAAAAAGAAGTATAAAGCAGATGATGCCGGAATGAAGAAGTTCATTGTGACAAAATTTCTGGACTAAAAGATGATAGACAGTAAGACCCTCATCACCCAAGTTTAAGAACCGCAGGTTATAATCCACGATCTCCTTGCAGAAGGTATAAATTTATTTAATGCCTATGTTAGAAATATTATATTTTTTTATTAATACTCACATAATCTTTAATGTAGGATTGATTGTGAGTGATTGCCTTTCAAGTGGCTGCCAATATTGAGAAGTTACCTCCATTGTGGAAGGACTTCAAAAACTACTTGAAACATAAATGCAAGGAGATAACTATTGAAGATGTCACAGTAAGGTTGTGAATCGAAGAGGATAATAAGGCTGCAGAAAAGAGGTCACGTGGTAATTCAGCAATATCTGGAGTAAATATTTTTGTAGAAGATCCCACAAAATTAATGAAATAAAAAAAAACATCTGGTCCAAAAAGCAATCCTCCTAAGAAAAAATTCAATGGAAGCTGCTTCAATTATGACAAACGTGGTCATTGGGCTACTGAATGATGGGGTCCCAAGAAGGACAAGAAGAAGAAGGATCAAGCAAACTTCGCTGAATCCAAAGGAGAAATGGACGATCTCTGTGCAATGCTTTCAAAATGTAACTTAGTTGGAAATCCAAGAGAATGGTGGATAGATTCTGGTGCCTCATGCCATGTTTGTGCGAAAAAGAATTATTTTCATCATATACTCCAGCATCTACAAACGAGAAGTTGTTTTACGCAAACTCGCTGTTGCAAAGGTGGAAGGAAATGGCAAGGTCTTATTAAAGATGACATCAGGCAAGGTGGTGACTTTGAACAGGGTCTCGTATGTTCCAGAATTGCAAAAGAATTTATTTTCTATTCCAGTTCTGACTAATAATGGATTCAAATGTGTATTTGTTTCTGATAAAGTAGTAATGAGTAAGAATAAAATGTATGAAGGAAAAGATTACCTCAGTGATGACCTTTTCAAACTCAATGTAATTGCAGTTGATATGAATAAAGATTCTGCTTCTTCTTACTTGCTTGAGTCTAAATGTTTATGGCATGAACATTTGGGACACATTAATTAATAAGAAAACCTTGCGAAAACTGATTAACTTAAATGTTTTGCCAAATTTGAGTGCAATAAATCAAAATGTCAAATTTGCGTTGAATTTAAGTATGCTAATCTTCCTTATAAATCTGTTGAAAGGAATTCAAATCCTTTAGAACTGATTCACACTGATATTTATGACATGAAGTTAACAGCTTCACGTGGTGGAAAAAAGTATTTCATAACTTTTATTGATAATTGCACTAGATATTGTTATGTCTATTTGCTAAATGGTAAGGATGAAGCAATAGATGCATTTAGGCAATATAAAACTAAAGTTGAAAATCAGTTGGATAGAAAGATAAAAATGACCAGAAGTGATAGAGGTGAAGAATTTGAATTTTCATTTGCAGAAATATGTTTGGAAAATGGAATAATCCATCAAACTACTGCTCCTTACACTCCTCAATCTAATGGAATTGCGGAAAGGAAAAACTAAACTTTAAAGGAAATGATGAATGCCTTACTTATAAGTACAGGTTTACCACAAAACTTGTAGGGGGAAGCTATCCTTACAGCAAATTGAAAACTCAATAGAGTGCCTCACTCGAATACACATGTTATTCCATATGAGAAATGGAAAGGTAGAAAACCCAACTTGAAATATTTTAAAGTGTGGGGTGTCTAGCCAAAGTCTAGGTTTCTATACCTAAAAGGGCGAAGAGAGGACCGAAGACTGTGAATTGTATATTCTTTAGATATGAATAGTAAGGCATGCCTATTATTCGTTCATAAGTCCAAACATCCGTATATTCATAATAATATTGTAATGGAATCAGATAATGCTGAATTTTTTGAACATATCTATCTGTATAAAACTAGAATTGAGTCATATAGTGGGGGGGGGGGTCTAAACAACCCTGAGAATACTCAAAAGAGAATGAAGCCAATGAAGAGAGTCCAAGGCGCAGTAAACATCAAAGGACATCTACTTCATTTGGATCTTATTTTGTAACATTCCTTCTTTATGGTGAGCCTCAAACATTCATGGAAGCAATGTTGTCTAGTGACTTAACCTCTTGGAAGGAGGCTACAATAGTGAGATTGAATCAATCCTAAGCAAACATACTTGGGAGTTGGTTGATCTTCCTCCAGGGAACAAACCCTTGGGTTCAAAATAGATCTTTAAAAGGAAGATGAAATATGATGGAACTATTGACAAATATATAACAAGACTTGTTGTCAAAGGCTTTAGACAAAAAGAAGGTCTTCATTTTTTGACACATACTTGCCAGTGACCAGGGTTACATCAATTTGGATGTTAATTACCCTACCTGTAGTATATGGTCTTGAAATCAATCAAATAGATGTGAAAAGTGCATTCTTAAATGGAGAGCTAGAAGAAGAAATTTACATGGAATAGCCCGAGGGTTTTGTAGTTCCTGGTAAAGAAAAGAAAGTGTGCAAACTTATTAAGTCACTTTATGATCTAAAACAAGACCGAAACAATGACATGCAAAGTTTGATCAAACCATGTTGTCAAACGGATTTAAGATCAATGAATGCAATAAATGTATTTACATTAAAGATACTCCGAATTAGGAAGTCATTATATGCCTATATGTGGATGACATGCTGATAATGAGCAAGGACATTTCCAATGTAAAAGCTACTAAACGTATGCTCGCTAGTAAGTTTGATATGAAAGATCTAGGAGTTGCTGATGTGATATTGGGAATTAAGATTCTCAAAACTCCTAACGGTCTAGCATTGTCTCAAACTCATTATATTCAAAAGGTACATGAGAAATTCAAGTATTTGAATTTCAAAAGGGCAAAACCCCAATTGATGTGAAACTTCATCTTGCAAAGAATAAATGTGAAAGGCAGTCTCAATTGGTCTATGCCAGAGTGGTGGGAAGTTTGATGTATGTCATGAATTGTACACGGCCAGACATTACTTGCGATATCAGTAAACTAAGTAGATACACAAGTAATCCCAATCAAAAAAATTGGTTCGCAATGAAGAGAGTTTTGGGATACTTAGATGACACTAAAAATTATGCTTTGCATTACAACAAATATCCAGCAGTTCTTGAAGGATATAGTTATGCAAATTGGATTACTGGGTCAACTGAAACAAAATCCACAAGTGGATACGTTTTTCCTATTGATGGAGGAGCAATATCTTGGAAATCATCCAAACAAACATGTATAGCTCGCTCTACAATGGAATCTGAATTCATCGCCTTAGATAAGGCATGTGAAGAAGACGAATGACTCCGGAATTTCATAAAAGATATTCCGTTTTGGCCCAAACCAATGGCCCCTATATGCGTACACTGTGATAGTCAAGCTGCAATAGGAAGGGGCTGGAAGCGTTATGTATAATGACAAGTCTTGTTATATAAGACGAAGACATAACTCTGTTAGACAACTACTCTCTAGTGATATTATTACAATTGACTATGTAAAGACAAATGATAATGTGTCATATCCACTTACAAAAGGCCTACCTAGAGAGGGAGTTGAGAAATCATCGACGGGAATGGGACTATGGCGGAGAACAAGTCATCGTGGCAGTAACTCTACCTAGAAGACTGGAGATCCCAAGATCTAGGTTCAAGGAGATAAAACAAAGTTATTAATGATGGTTCAACATTTAAAAAATTATTTTATGGTCCATTCTCATGATGAAACAATGTTTAGTAATCAGGATAAAGAAAAAAGGACTTTTTAATGGTTTCTAAGTTTAATACATGGTATATCAAAACCGAAATATGTTCATTGCTGAAACGAACAAAATAATGAGAACTAATAACAGTTCAAGGGTTGATTGTGTGACTTAAGTTGTCTAGGTATACACCAAAGCTCGACGGTTCAAAGATATCAAATCTACCAAATTGACCGAGTATATACGATGTATGTTCAGTACGGAAAGTTTAAAGGAAAACCTACTTATCTAGATGCGATTTATCCTTACTTACAAGACTCTCAAGTATTTCATGCATATGTTTTAAACAATATCCATTCCCCATTCATGTGGTCATTGTTTGGTTTACCAAAGTGTGAATGGAAAAGGAGAAGAGAAAAATGGAATGTGAAGGAACCAATTTGGAGGGAAAATGAAAAGTCATTTGCAAAGTGCAAATGAAAAGTCATTTCACCCATATCGGTAAAAGAAAGGAAATTATTGTCCTTATATTAGGAAACACATGCTTTACTTCTTAAAGAGATAAGAAGAAGGTGCCCCTCGCGCCGTCGTCGTCGCTCGCTCGGCCTCGGCTTTGAATTTGGATTTGGATTTGGCAAATGATGTGATTGATTGATAATATTTTTGGACAAAATTTATTTCATCAATCCCATTAATTAAGTTATTTTTTCTAATTTCATTCTCTTATAAATTAATTTAGGATGTTATTTAATTAGTTAATTAACAGAATTAATTTAATGTAATGGAATTTTTAATTTGCATGTAACGGTAAGGTTATGAAAAGTCGTTATTCTTCCCAAAAGACACAACAGTATAGAAAAAGACGGGTCTTAACAGGTTTTTTCCAACAGACGCGTCCCTTGCTCAAAATGACTATAAATAAGATTTTTTTCCCAGTTTTCTAACACTGAAAATTTTTTCTTCTTTGCATATATTTTCTCTCATAAACAAAGTGTTGATCGACTGAGTCTGTGTGGCTTGTTACTGTTCTTACGTTTGCTGAAGTTATAGAAGTTTGAGGTACCACTAGTTCTTAACGGGATTAATCCGTCTTATCTTGGGAGAAATTAATCTGTAACCTCGTGTACAGTGAGGATATTAAAATTTCTTAAGGAGACACAATAGTTTCTGTGGACTCATATTAAAAGTATATTCTGTCTATTTCATTTTCTTTCTGTTTCTGTAATTTTGACTAACCTTAATATAGGTTAATAACATTATGAACCAAAGTTTTGACTTGTTTTGTAACTAGCTTAAGGAGGAGGACTCGTGGCAGAAGAAACAATATTATGAGTCTATACTATGAACCAAAAGCTTGTAAATTTAGGAAAAGAATAAATAATTTGTCTCAATGAAAGCTTTCTCCAAGATTCATAACTCTCAATTATGTAGAATGACATAGTAGGCAACAATTTAAGCTTGGTATTGTGACATCTCGCGACTAGAAATAATTAGAAAGGAGTTCAAAATATGGAAATAGTTACTTTTGGAAAGTAAAAGGAAATTTTAAGTAAGTTAAAAGTTAGTTTTTGTTCAACTTCAAAGGATCATAACTCCTAGATAAGGTTGATTTAGGTGTAGTTCAAGATATGATTGTAAATCTCTTGGAATGATCTTTCAACTGCTTCAAGTTTTGCATGATTCCGAGTTCGTATGAATGAGTTATGCCTTTTGAATGTTGCTCTGTTAGATTATGGAAAGTCTAATCCGGATTTGGGGAGGAAAATTAGTCTTTTCCTTACCTAATTAGAATAATTCATTTTTAGGAATTAATTTGGGTAAAACAAGACTTTGTTCAGTTTAGGAAGAAATAATATTCATGTTAGAGCTTGGAGAAGAGATAAAAGAAGAGGAAAAGAGGAGAGAAATCAAGAATGGCCAAGAATGTTCGAGCTTTGCGTGTGGAATTCGTCGGGGGTGATCCCTACAAGGTATGTGAGATTTCATATCATTGAGTTAGTTCAACCACGCTCCAATCATGTTTGAATTCAGCGAATTTAAGTATTTGATTGTTAAGAAAGTCAGTTCTTGAAGAACATTGTTTAAAATTTCGTTGAATTCTTGATGGTTATGTTGTTGAAGTTTCTTGATGATTTATTCATTTTTCTAGGTGAACTTTTGTGTTAAATCTATGGTATTTTTAAAATACTCATGATCCCAAGTGTTTGGGTGAAAGAACAGTGTAGGTTTAAAGGGTTTAGAGATGAAAAATGGAGGTTGGGGGTTTTCTAGGAAAAACGGTTTTCTAGGAAAAGCTTGGGGCGCCGCGCTTGGTAGAGTGCCACAAAAGTTGCTCTAACTTTTGGCCTCTGGAACGTCTTGCCAGCTAGAGCACCCCAACTTTCTCTTTGATGATTGAGGGCTGGCGCCCCGCGCCTCTCAGAGCGCCAGGGACGCTAGTTCTTCCAATTCTTTCCCGATCTTTCCGTACTAGTTCCTTAGCGATGTACCTATTTTTTCGAGTTGATTCCAACACTCTAAGGTACATCTAATCATCATGAAATCATCAATAAATATGAGATCATCAACCTTGAATTCATAATCCAGTTCAAGGAAAGTTAGATCAAAGTCAAAGAAGTTAAGAGTCAAGTCTAGAAGTTAAGAAGCAAGTCAAAGCAAAGTTCTTAGAATTTTTCAAGAGTCTTTAGAAATGTTTTAACTTTTTTTTAAGACTCAAGTTTCAAGTGAATTAAAGAGTAAAGAGTTGGGTTCATTTCTCAAAAAAGTTATACGGAAATTAAGTATTCCTTAAGGGTTCATAAATGTTTTCACATTTGAGAAAGAGAGGGAACATTGATTCCAAAAAGGTCTTTCAGTTAAGATTTGAGTAATTATCTCAAACCAAAAAATAAGTTGTGAGCGAAGTATATTTTTTGGGAGAAGTATTGAGCACTGATATGAGGATGTAATTTCATATTAACTCAAGTCTCCATAAACCATGTATCCATAATTGGTATTAAAGGAGTATACTTTTTAGATGATCACTAAAGTTAAGATAGTGTATCCACTAAGTTAAGTTGTTCTATATGATGACAAAGTATATGACAGTGCGGACAACGTGTGGAAGACGATGTATCACCACTTAGGCTCATAATAGTGGTTGTCGGTTATAGTATCTCCCACAAAAACTATGTTACTTAATTATATAAGTAGAGTTGAGTTTGTTATTACATTTTCTTCAATTAACTTAGTGTTTTCCACTATTTTACAAGCTTTTTATATGTTGTATGTGTCTTATTGCTTTATATTAAGTTACTTTATTCCTGAGTGGAAACGAAACAAGGTAAGTGTTCCCTTAATATTTTTTCTAAGCTTAAGTTGTGTTTGGGATTCCAACTCGCATACTTGTACATTCAATGTACTGATGCCGGTTGTCTTGCATTGTCCTATGATGTAGATGCAAGTAATAAGGATCGACATTCTAGTGCATCATTGATCTAGTGAGCAATTTAGAGTCTGTTGGTGAACCTTTTTGTATTTCGGAGGATCTATTTGATTATTTTCTAGTTTTGTTTATGAGGATGTTTTGGGTTTTGTCCCAACATCCATCTCAGTTGTTTTTAGAGGCTTCATAGATAGTCAGATGTTAGCCCTTCGGGTCTTGTCATTTTCATTTATTATGTACTAAGACTTGAGTTGACATTTTGTCTATGTGGAATGTTTACTTTAAAAACATTCTAAGTATCCTTTAAACAGTTGAATAAGTGCAATTTAATTCTTGTATTAATGTTTTAAGTTTTCTGCTGAGTAAGTAAGCCATGCTAAGGGTTCGCTTGGGACCAAAAATGGTCTTTGAGTGCCGGCCATGCCCAGAGTGTAGGCTCAAGACGTGACAAACTTGGTGTCAGAGCATAGAGTTCAACGGTCCTAAAGAGTATATGAAGCCATGTCTGTAGAGTCCTCGTTATCTGTGTGAACCGCACCACATCTATAATTAGGAGGTTGCAACACTTAGGAAATTATCTCATTTCTTTCACACTCTTTCATGCATTAGAGTTTTCTCTCTATAATTTCCTCTAATTTGTGCCTGCGCGTGTTTTAGATGGTCATGCCTCCACGAAGATCTGTCTAAGGTTGTCCTTTTCGGCATAAGGTCGAGGAACAAAGCTTACCAAATGCACCTAAAGTGTAATCTCAAGGTGAAGTCACAAATGCTCAATTTTGTGAGGCAATACGAATGTTTGAGCCAGGCTGTGACTAACAAAGTTGGGCAGAAAATAGGTGCTCGACCAGAAGAGGCTAACACTTTAAGGGTTTGTGAGTTTTTGAGGATGAACCCTCCAAGTTTCACTGGGTCAAGCTGTACTGAGGATCCTGAGAACTTCATTGAGGAACTTAAAAAGGTGTTTGATGTGATGCATGTTGTTGATACTGGTGAGTTGAGCTAACTGCTTATCAGCTGAAAATTGTTGCTAGGACTTGGTTTGATCAGTGGAAAGATGGTAGAGATGAGGATGCACCACCTGCGAGTTGGTCTTATTCTGAAGAAGCTTTCTTGGGGCGATTCTTTCCCCGAAAATTGAAAGAGGCTAAGGTACGGGAATTTCTTACACTTAAGTAGGATTCTCTAAGTGTGCATGAGTATGTGTTAAAGTTCATCCAACTATCTCGTTATGGTCCAAAAATGGTTAAGTACATAAGGAGTAGAGTGAGTTTGTTTGTACCTGGATTGGTTTGTTCGTCAAATAAAGAGGGCAGGGCAACCATGCTGATAATTGACATGGAAATGTTAAGGTTGATGGTCTATGTGCAACAGGTTGAGAAAGAAAATCTAAGCGACAGGGAAGAGTTCAGAAATAAGAAACGTAAGACAGGGAATGAGTCTGGGCAACATAAAGGTACTGTGAAGCGTTTGTCTTTCCAGAAACGGAAGGGACCTGCACCATCATTTGCTAGTAAACCTGCACCCAGAAACGAAGATGAGCATCATGGCCAGAATTCGCAGAACTTCAGAGCTTGATCAGCACAATCTCAACGTAGTGTGGCACAAGGAGGTAGCTGGGCTCCTGTATGTGCTAAGTGTTGTAGGACCCAACCATGTAAATGTCGTGATGTCCATAAAAGTTGTTTCAAGTGTGGGCAAGATGGTCACTTCATGAAAGAGTGCCCTAAGAACAAGAAAGGTAGTGGAAATCCAGCCAATAAAGCCCAATTTCATCAGTTGCTCCACCAGACAGGGCTGCACCTATAGGAGTTACTTCCGATACTAGCAAAGGAGCAAACCGCCTTCATGCGATCACTAGTCACCAAGAGAAAGAGAATTCCCAAGATGTTGACACTGGTATGATCAAAGTATTTACTTTATATGTTTAAGATTTTCTAGACCAGGAGCAAGTTATCTTTTGTAACCCATCACTTGCAAATAAGTTTGATGTTGTCCCTGAGAAACTTTGTAAACACTTTTGTGTTCTACACCCATTGGGGAGTCTATTTTAACAGAATACTCTATCGTGATTGTGTCCTTTCTATCAATCACAAGAATGCCATGTCTTATTTAGCTAAAGACATGATAGATTTCGATGTCAGTCTAGGTATGGACTGGCTTCATGCGTGTTTTGCATTGATAGATTATAGAACTCGAGTTGTCAAGATTCAGATTCTTAATGAACTAGTTGTAGAGTACAGTAGAGTAGTAGTTAAGCAGTGCCTAAGGGTCGTTTCATTTTGTAGCTTAAGGCGAGAAAATTAGTTTCAAATGGTTGCATCTATAGCTTAGTCTGATTTAATGAATCAAGTGCTAAGCTACCACCCATTCATTCAGCTCCTATGGTAAAAGAGTTTCGAGAAGTCTTTCATGATGATCTACTATGATTCTCTCCTAAGAGAGAAATATACTTTGGCATTTACATCATTCCAGATACTCATCCTATCTCTATTCTGCCATATTGAATAACACTATTAGAGTTGAAAGAATAGTTCAAAGATCTTTTAGATAAGGACTTCATTCGACCAAGTGTCTCACCTTGGGGCACTCCAATATTGTTTATGAGAAAGAAAGATGGTTCCCTTAGGATGTGTATAGACTACCGTCAATTGAACAAGGTTACAATCAAGAATGAGTATTATATCAACTACTATTAGTTGAAATTTAGGTAATGTGATATTTCAAAGACAACTTTTAAAACCTGATATGGTCATTATGAGTTTTTGGTCATGTTCGTTGGTTTGACAAATGCACTAACAACATTCATGGACTTTATGAACAAAGTATTCAAACCTTATTTAGATACATTTGTTATCGTATTGTTTGATGACATACTAATCTATTCAAGGAATAAAGAAGATCATACTAGTAATCTCAGGATAGTCCTTGAAACTATGAAAGATAAGGAATTATATGCTAACTTCTCAAAATCTGAGTTTTGGCTTGAGTTTGTGGCGTTCTTGGGCAACATAGTTCCTGGTGATGGAATTAGAGTTGATACTCAAAAGACAAAAGCAGTTCAGAGTTGGCCTAAGACTACCTCTCCAACTGATATTAGGAGTTTCTTGGGTTTGGATGACTACTATGGAAGGTTTGTAGAGGTGTTTTCGTCTATATTGTCTCCTTTAACTAAGTTGACTAAAAAGACAGTTAAGTTTTAATGGTTTGAAGCTTGTGAGAAAACTTTCAGGAATTGAAGTAGACGTTGACTACTGCTCTAATTTTGACCTTACCAGGAAGTACTTAAGGTTTTGTAGTTTATTGTGATGCTTCAAGAGTTGGTTTGGATTGCGTGTTAATGTAGCATGGCAAGGTTATAGCTTATGCCTCAAGAAAGTTGAAAGTTCATGAGAAGAACCGGCCAACCCATGATTTAGAGTTGGCTGTTGTAGTATTCGCTTTAAATATGTGGCGTCATTATTTGAATAGTGTTCATGTTGTTATATTTTTACTGATCATAGAAGCATGCAGTATGTGTTCATCCAGAGGGAGCTTAATCTCAGACAGAGGCAGTGGTTAGAATTACTCAAGGATTATGACATGAGTATTCTTTACCACCCAGGTAAGGCTAATATGGTTGCCGATGCTTTAAGCAGATTGTCTATGGGCAACATCTCCCATGTTGAGGAAGGAAAGAGTGAGTTAGCAAAAGTTGTGCACAAACTAGCACTCTGGGAGTCAAACTTATGGATTCCACAGAAGGTGGAATAGTGGTGAAGAATGGAGCTGAATCAACCTTAGCGTCAGAATTAAAAGAAAATTAAGACAAAGATCCCATTTTGCTTGAATTTAAGGAAAATGTTCATAAGCAAAGAGTAATAGCTTTTGAACAAGGGGGAGATGACATTTTGAGATATCAAGGTAGATTGTATGTACCAATGGTGTATGGACTCCAAGAGAGGATCATGGAAAAAGCTCATAGCTCAAGATATTCCATTCATCTAGGTTCCACAAAAATGTATTGTGATTTGAGAGAAGTATATTGCTGTAATGATATAAAGAAGGGCATTCCTAGATTTTTTGCTAAGTGTCCAAATTTCCAACAAGTTAAAGTATAATTCCAAAGGCCCGATGGTTTGGCTCAGAATATTAATTTTCCTGAATGGAAGTGGTATATGATTAATATGAATTTCATCATGGGTTTACCTAGGTCTCGCACACAACATGATTCTATTTGGGTGATTGTCGATAGAAAGACAAAATCAACCCATTTTTGCCGATAAAGAGTACCCATTCAGCAGAATATTATGCTAAGTTGTATATTCAAGAGGTGGTAAGACTTAATGGGGTTCCCGTCTCCATTATTTCAGATAAAGGTGCACAATTTATTGCACATTTCTCGAAATATTAACAGAAAAGCTTGAGTTCACAGGTGAACTTATGCACTACCATTAACACCAGACTGATGGGCAAGCAGAGCGCAATATTTATACATTAGAGGATATGTTGAGATCTTGTGTGATTGATTACATAGGGAGTTGGGATGAGAACCTACCTCTCATTGATTTTTCTTATAACAATAGTTATCACTCTAGTATCCAAATGACTTTTTATGAAGCTCTTTATGGAAGAAAATGCAGATCTCATATTGGATGATTTGAAGTGGGTGAATCTGAATTGATAGGACCAAATTTAGTTCACCAAGCTACGGAGAAGGTGCAGGTGATTCAAAGAAGGTTGAAAAAGACCTAGAGTCATCAGAAATCCTATACTGATGTTAGGAGAAGGGAGTTAGAGTTTGAGGTAGATGATTGAGTTTAGCTGAAAGTTTCACCCATGAAGGGTGTTATTAGGTTTGGTAAGAAGGGGAAACATAGACCCCAATATATTGGTCCTTATAGAATTTCCAAGAGGATTGACAAAGTAGCTTATGAGTTGTAGCTACCACAACAGTTAGCAGCGGTTCATCCGGTGTTTCATGTCTCGATGTTGAAGAAGTGCATGGGTGATCCTTCATTGATCATTCCAGCTGAAGATATTGGAATCAAAGATAACTTGTCTTATGAGGAGATTCCGGTGCAAATTTTAGAACGCCAAGTTCGCAAGTTTAGAAAAAAAGAGGTAGCATCAGTCAAGGTCCTTTGGAGGAACCAATTTGTTGAAGAAGCTACTTGGGAAGCTGAAGAGGATATGTATAAGAGATATCCACATATCTTTGAATCTGGAGAAAATGTAGACCAAGGTACTAATTTTCTTCTCAGATGCATTTGCTTGTGGGTGTCTGAACTTGATATTGCTACCCTGAGCCTACTAAGAGTAATATCATTTGATGACGAATGTTACCAAGGGGGAGCTATTGTAACATCTCGCAACTAGAAAGAACTAAAAAGGAGTTCAAAATCTAGCAATAGTTGCTTATGGAAAGTATAAGGAAATCTGGAAATTTTAAGTAAATGAAGAGTGAGTTTTTGGTCAAATTCAAATGACCATAAATCCTATATAAATATGATTTGAGTGTAGTTACAGATATGGTTTGAAAGCTCTTGGAATTATTTTTTCAATGCTGCCTAGTTTGCGCGATTTCAAGTTTGTATGCACGAGTTATGCCTTCTGGAAGTTGGGTTGTTTTATTAAGGAAAGTCTAATCCGGATTGGGGGAGGGAAAATTAATCTTTTCCATACCTAATTATATTAATTCATTTTTGGAATCAATTCGGGTAAAACAAGAATTTGTTCGGTTTAGAAAAAATAGAATTTATGCTAGGGCTTGGAGTAGAAGAAAAGAGGAGAGAAATCAAGAATCGCCAAGAATGTTCGAGTTTTGCGAGTGGAATTTGTCAGTGGTGATCCCTACAAGGTATGTGATATTCCGTAGTGTTGGTTTAGTTCACCCACTTGTATGTGAGATTCCATAGAGCTGGTTAAGTTCACCCACGCGCCAACCATGTTTCAGTTCAGCCAATTTAAGTCTTTGAATGTTAAGAAAGTGAGTTCTTGAAGAACATTATTGAAAATTTCATTGAATTCTTGATTATTGTGTTGTTGAAGTTTCTTGATGAGTTGATTCATGTTTTTGGGTGATTTTTTTAATTTAAATCTATGGTATGTAGAAGGTACTAATGATGCCAAGTGTTTTGGGAAAGAACAATTAAGTTTAGAGGGTTTAAAGATGAAAAACGAAGGAGAAAAGTCAGGGGTTATCTTGGCAAAGATTGGGGCGCTGCGCCAGCCAGAGTACCCAAACTTGATCTCTAAAGTTAAAGGTCTAGTGCCCCGCACCTCCCTGAGCGCCAGGGACGCCAGTTATCCCCATTCTTCCCCCATCTTTCCGTACTAGTTCCTTAGTGATGTATCTATGTTTCCTAGTTGATTCAAATACTCTAACGTACATCTAAACATCATGAAATTATCCATAAATATGAGATAATGAACCTTAAATCCATAATCCAATTAAAGGATAGTTAAGATCAAAGTAAAAAAAATTATGAGTCAAGTCTAGAAGTTAAGAAGCGAGTCAAAGAAAAGTTCTTAGAAGTTTTCAAGAGTCTTTAGCAATGTTAAAACTTTATTTTCAAGAATCAAGTTTCAATTTAAGTAAAGAGTAAAGAGTTGAGTTCATTTCTCAAAAACTTTATAAGGAAACTATGTATTCCTTAAGAGTTCATAAATATTTTCACATTTGAGTAAGAAAGGGAACGTCGATTCCAAGAGAGGCTTCGAGCTAAGATTTGAGTAATTATCTCAAACCAACGAAAGAAGTTGTTTTAAAATACATGAGCTAAGTATATTATTTTGGGAGTAGTATTGAGCATCGATATGGGGATGCAAATTCAAATTAAATCAAGTCTCCATAAACCATGTAGCCATCATGGGTATTAAAGAAAATACTTTTTAGATGATCACATTAGTTAAGCTAGTTGATCCACTAAGTTAAGTTTTTTTATATGACGATAAAGTATAAAGACAGTTTTGGAAGCGTAGGCAAGACCTTGTATCACAACTTAGGCTCATAGTAGTGGTTGTCGGCTAGAAAATATCCCACATAAACTAAGTTACTTCATTATATAAGTAGAGTTGAGTTTGTTATTTCATTTTATTTAATGAAATGAGTGTTTTCCACTGTTTTACAAGCTTTGTATATATTTCATGTGTTTTATTGCTTTATATTAAGTTACTTTAATCCTGAGTTGAGAAGAGCCAAGGTAAGTGTTTTCTTCTTATTATGTTCAATCTTAAGTTATGTTTAGCATTCTAATTCACCTACTCGTACATTCAATGAACTAATGCTAGTTGGCCTGCATCGTCTTATGATGCAGATGTAGGTAACTAGGATCGGCATTCCGGCGCATTGTTGATCCAGTGAGCAGTTCAGACTCCGTTGGTGAGCCTACTTGCATTTCGGAGGATCCATTTCATTTTTTTCTAGTTTAGTTCATTAGGATGTTTTGGGATTCGTCCCAACATCCATCTCAATTACTTTTAGAGGCTTCATACAATGTCAGATATTAGTCCTTTAGGTCTTTCCATTTTCATTTATTATGTACTAAGATTTGAGTTGTCATTTTGGCTATGTGGAATGTTTACTTTTAAAACGTTCTATGTATCCTTCAAACAATTAAATAAGTGCATTTTAATCCTTGTATTAGTCCTTTAAGTCTTCCGCTGAATAAGTAAGTCAGGCCAAGGGTTCTCTTCGGACCAACTATGGTCTTTGAGTGCTCGCAGAGTGTAGGCTTGGGGCGTGACAAGACATAGTCTTTGATTAATGAAATTTCCATAAAATGACTATCAATAATGTTCAAGGAAAGTAGTTCCGGTGCTAAGATATTAATGAATGTGAGACCTTGACAATATGCAAAAAACATACTAGAGAGTAGTGTAGCCTCAAGGATGTAATTATATACCAACATTGAATCAAAACTTATTTGTGTTAAATCAAGCTTCACAAGATTTTAAAATGATGTAGAGGCAAGGGGCATCTCGAATGCACAATTGTTGATGTACAAAATGACTCAATCCATAATTGAATAAGAATGGTGGCGAAGTATATGTAGATTGGGAAAAAATTTCAATAGTTACTCCCTTAACACCTTTGTTAAAGACATGTCGCATCCAATGATCGATATTCAATTCATCTAGACCAGATGAAATTGGATATTAATCATTTAATGCAAGATGTCTAACAAAGGTTTTAAGGAAGTAACTGTTGAAAATTTATCTTAATCCACGTATACTTTGCCACCATTCTTATTTAATTCTGGATTTAGTCATTTGGACATCAACAATTGTGCATTCAAGATGCTCCTTGCCTCTACATCATTTCAAAATCTTGTGAAGCTTGATTTAACACAAATAAGTTCTGATTCAATGTTGGTGTTTAACATCCTTGAGACTCCACTGCTCTTTACTATGTTGCTTGCATATTGTCAAGGTTTCACATTCCTTAATATCTCAGCATTATATCTACTTGCAATGCACATTATTGCCAATCTTTTTATGGAAATTTTATTCCTCAAATACTATACGAAGTTTTAATTGTTGATTATTATGTCATACGACCTAATTGAGAGCTATGAATCTTGAAGAAAACTTACATTGACAAAAGTATTTGTTCTTTTCCTAAACTTATAAGTTTTTGGTTCAACATTGCTTTCATCAAGGTAAGTGACATACACATTTATTGATTTATTCTATTCCATTTATAGTTCATTTTAATTAATTTTATTACACATGTTGTTTGTCACAGGTAGGAACAACTGATTTTGTTGTTGTGAATATCAATTAAATACCGTAGGTATATAGCTTTTGATTTTTCAATCATTTAACAATTAAACTAAATTAATATTATATAATTGATCACTATGAGTCAAACTCTATCTTACCTTAAAATGTTGAAAGTATCTTTCTGATTCATTTTTTTATTATAAAAGTTAGTAGTTTTAGAGATTTTTCTAAAGAGGCTTGGGACTCGACTAGAGAATATATTGAGTCTCAACTTAGATTAAGCTTTGCTTATCAAACTCAGATTTCATCAGTTATATTCTTACTTAACAATGCTCCCAATTGCATTCATTAAAAATTGAGGTAACAGTAATATATTGGGAAAAAACATATATTTCCCCCTTACGCTTGTTCCGAAAAGTTAGTTACATTCTTAAACTATCATGACGACCTATTACAAACTTTTACTAATTAAAAGTTAATTTATTCACCCCCTAAAACTGATGTGGCAAAATATATTTTTATAAAAATAGAAATAGGTGCATCAGATTTATTAAAGTAGAAAAAAAATCAAAATTCAATTAGACCCCAACCCACTCTCCAAATATTTTCTTCTTCACAACCCATCGTCCTCCTCTTCTTCTTCGACAACCCTACCCTCTTGAGGAAGCACATTCCTTTCCTCTTTCTTTTAAGCAAAAATCTCTCTTTCTTCCTTTATCGGCTTCTTCTCAGCTTGCTTAGCAAATTACTTATCATCAATATAAGTTTAATTTGTAGGTTTTGATTTAAGTTTGTTAACAAAAGATTTCATAATGTCATCAGCAGGGTAAATCTTTTTGGGGTTTTCTTAGCCGTTGCGTCTATGACGGGTTTTTTGAGAGGACGGGAGAATCTTCCACTCCATAAATTAGCTCCATGTTTCAATTAGTGTTCTTGGTGGCCATGTTAATATTTTCATCTTATTGTAATTTTTCTATGAAGAAAATATAATTATTAGAGAATTTTAATAATTAATTGGAGATTATTTAGTGTAAAATATAGTTAACAAAAGAAAAGTTAATTAAAAATAAAAAGTAATGTAATTTTTTAAATTACTGACATGGCGTTGACATGACAATGATGTGGCAGCAAGTGTAATACACCACATATTGTGAGAGTGGTGCTACACGTCTCAGGGTGTAAATAAATTTCCTTTGTAAATAGCAAAGGTATGTAATAGGATCTCGTAATATTTTAAGCGTGTAATTTACTTTTCGAGACAAGTTTAGGGGAAAATCTATGCCTTTTCCTAGTATATTTGTACTTTAAATGATTTTTTTTTAAAATATTGATAGTATAAAGAAAATTACAGAACCCGAATTCCATATTATTTTTTCAATATTTATATTATCTAAGTAGCATAAATATGTTATTATACTGTGTATGACCCAGTCGGTCATTTTTTAAAAGTTTTGTGAATTCATTATTTTCCCTCACCTAATTGACCACGAGTGTTCTACGATTGAGTTTTGGAAACGTAGTCTTGAACATTGATTTAAAAGTTGAGAAGGTGGTAAGTTTTGAGTTTGAAAGACTAAGTTTTTAAGGATATGATTTTTGGTAGCGTTTGGAGCCTCGAGTGCCGGAATGGAATTCTATCTACTCCATCAGTCCTTGAATGAGAAATCTAATACAGGAGAATTTTCATTTTTGACTTTCAAGTATTTTTGATGATTTAGGGTCTAAGTTGTGAGATTACGGAATTTTAACTTTGGGTTGACTTTGGTTGGATTCGGATACTCAGATCAGAATTTTGAGAGTTCTGTTGGATTTGGATATGATTAGGCCTAGGTGAGGTATTGGTTGATTTTTTAGAGGTCCCGAACTTGTTTTAGATTTTGTTGGCATGAGTTAATTCTTATTTTTTCATGGATCTCAGATCAAGGAGACCTCATTTCATGTTCTGAGTATTCCATTGTGTCTGAAACATCGAGCATAATTGATTTGCGTATGCGGTTTGTGTGCACGGGTTTCGAATGAATCCCAAGGGTCTTTTGATGGTTTTAAAGTTGGTTGTATATTGCTGGTGCCTCACTTTTGTGAAGGTTGGTCTCTTAAGCGTGCTTCGCAGAAATGAGAGTCTCTTTCCTTAAGCAAAGTACGCTTCACCAAGTGAAACCCGTGTTTTTAGAAGCTCGCTTTTGCAACATCAGAGAGGTTTTTTGGCCTTCAATTTTGGGATTTGTGCCCCATTTCATAATTTTTTGGAGTTTTTGGAGCTCTGGAGTGGCGATTTTGACCATGTTTTTGAGATAAACTTTTGGATAACGATCTTAACTGTAAATCTTAAATTACCCATTATTGTTTATGGATTTATGTGTACAAATCACGCTTTTGAAATGAAAATTTTGGGGTTATATTGTAGAACCCATCAATTTAGTAAAATGATGATTCTTAAGTGGATTTGATCCCTTTTTTTTAAATGGTTCACTATTAAGGATCTAAAAGCCTTAAACATAATTTTCAAGTATTAAATTCTGGATTATACCTTCATTTTGGAATTGGGTTTTTAGTTGGTTAACCTATTTCTTTAAATAATTGATCTGCGAATTGTTTTTTCTAATGAGTTATTGGAAATACTTGACTATTATATATTGTGGGGCTTTGGAAGTGGTTCGGAAGGGGAATACTCAACTCTTGGAGTAATTGATGATTTATTTAAGGGAAGTGACTCTTAAGCCTTGTATTCTAATAGAACTTATGTACTTCCTTCGTTGATTGTGTGTTGAGAGTACTAGGAATGCGGTGAAGGGTTTAGTTGTCCACTTGTTACATCAAAATGAATAAAAATGGATTGAAATAGAAAAGGCTATGTAATAAACATGAAGATGTGAATTACCTTATTGTGACCCGTGCTGATTGATTGATGAAATACTTGAAAGTATGAATATGGACTTGAAAGATATAATTTGTTGTCTCTTTCATGTCGTATAATTTTGCGTCTGTGCATTGATTCATGATTCTGTGGTCTTTGTTGGTGAGTGTTGTGATGCCGAGTTTATTTCCAACACGTGTATATGAATTTGGTGGAAAATGAATCCGGCTAGGGATTTGATATAAATCCAGTGGTAAATGGTTTTGGCTAGTCATATAAAGCCGATGGAAAATAGTTCTGTCTAGTGACATAAAGACGATGGGAAATGGTTCTGGCTAGTGATATAAAATCGATGTGAAATGGTTCCCGCTATTGACATAAAGCCGATGAGTAATGGTTATGTCTAGTGAGTTGGTATAAATTCGATGGGAAATGGTTCTGGCTAGTGATATAGTGCCGATGGGAAATGCATCCGGTGAGAGATTGACCATTATGAATTGATACTTTTGATCTTTTTGTGTGACTTACTTGTTAATTGTGATTGATGTAATTGTGTGTAAGTAAACTACTTGACATTGAGATTGATGAATTTTATTTGTTTGATTGTCAAATTGTGAAGATTGAATGATGAATATTGAAACTTGTGATTCGTGTATCGTAGAATCGCTAAGTTGGGCTGATTTCTATGTAGGTTATAGTTTGAGGAGGCTCAATTGGAGTGTAAAGGGTATTCAATTTTTAGGTAGATGCCTTGTTATTAGGTTTCTTGTTGTGTACCGCGTTGTTGGTACTCACCTCCTGAGTCAGGACCCGAGTGATCTTCTTCTTATTCTTATGACAATCGAGTCTCATGGAAGGATTTGAGATGTAGCTGCTTGTCGTCCTAGCAGGTCCTCCTTTTTCATTTCTTTAATATTGTTTCTACTTGAGAAAGAAAGTCTGAGGCTTATATTTATCTTTTGAATTCTTTATTTTCATTAGTGGCTTGTACACGTGACAATCAGGTTTTGGGTTATATTTTAGAATGAATAAGTTTTTTTTTCCTTTGTCATGTTCTTTCTTTATATCCTGCATTTCTTTCGTTTTGTTGGGTTGATGCTGACTTTTCTTGGTGAGAATAAACAAGTGTCATCACATCCATATTTGGTTCTTGATAAATGGTATCAGTGCCCCAGGTTCATATGTTTCACATGTGTACAAGCCAAGTCTAACTAGATTCTTAAGGATCGGTACAAAGACGTCTGCACTTATCTTCAAGAGGCTATAAAGATTGTTAGGAGACTTCATTTTATTCATCCTTTCTTATACTATTTGGTTGACTTATCTAGTGGTGAGTTGCCGCTTATTATTCAAGAAAATACCAAGGTCTAGAGATTTTGTTTCCAATTGTAAAGTGGAGGTAGTCCCCAAGCCTGTTTTGGATACCCCAACTAGGGGTAGAGCTAAGGCCCTAGGTAGAGTCCATGCTCATGGAGTAGAACTTGACAGAGGTCGTGCTCTTGGAGCAGCACCAGCCAAAGTTCGTGCCTGTGGAGAGGCACCAACCAGAGGTCGAGCTAGAGGTGCTTTTCCTGAACCACAAGTTGAAGTTGGTGAGGATTTGGTTCCTCCCGGTTTTGGAGATCCTTTGTTTTAAGATATTTTGTTGAGGATTCTAGGTTTGTTAGAGAACCTCTCTCAAGTAGTACGAAACTAGGTGCTCAAACGACGATATGGGCGTACACCCTAGGTCAAGAGCATACTCTAAGTATTCATGTTCAGGTGAAACCATAGTGATTCTTGCACCAACTTCTGGTGCACAGATTGCTCGTGAGGTTAGTTTGATAATGGATGATCGGCAGAGTTGTGAGATATTTCAGAAGATGAAACCACTCTTGTTTTAGGGTGGTAAGAGCAAGGATATTCATGAGTTCTTGATTTTTTGCCATGAGATGCTTGAGGCAGTGAGCATGGTGGATGCTCTTGGTGTCCAATTTATTGCACTTTAGCTTCTTGGTCACGCCAAAGAGTGGTGGAGGACTTTTGTGATGTCTAGACCAATTGGATCTCCCTCGGTAGAGTGGGATGTATTTTCTATTGCTTTCGAGGACCACTTCATTCCTTTGGAGCGTGAGAGAGGAGAGTCGTCTAAGCTTTCTGTGGCATGCTATGACTATTGATACATATGAGGAAGAGAGAATTTGTAGGTTTGTGAGAGAGTTGACTTTCTCTGTCATATCTTATGTGTTCAATGTAGTTAGAGAAGAGGCTTCCTTCCTATCCATTGTAAGAACCACCAAGGAGGCAGAGTTGATGGTTTTAGAGGAGTTTGGGGAGCCCAAAAGGGACCGTTTTAACACTTTGATTGAATACAGATTATCCAAATTCGGACACTTGAACTTATTTCTTTGGCGTTATGATGGCCATGGGGGTAATCATCCTACTTTTCTGATATAGGAGTTTATGAATATCTTTTGTGAACAATGTTGATATTTATTTGAGTATGGATATTAGGTGGCACTTAATATTAAATACTTAATTTTAAACTCTCGTTCTTTCTCTTTTGGGAAATATATGAACTTTTGGTTTCGATGTCGTTACTTTGACCAAAATATTTTGTTATTGAAGATAATTTTTAGTTCTCTTTTCTACTTCGCTCAAACTTTGAGATTCGGTAACATTTTAGTTTCAGATATGATGAAATTTAGGAACTTCTATCTTTTGACTGCATGTGTCATGTATAGTTGCTTTACATATTTTTTATTACCATCGATTTATCTCCCAAAGAAAAATGAAAACTGACTCCTAGCTATTTGCATGTCTTTTTATTAATTTTTGTGAGGACTTTCGAGATATACAAAAAATTACAACATAATATTTATGGTACAAAAGTTAAATTATTGAGAGTACAAAATTCTTAAATTTAGGAATTGATTTTGGTATGGTATTTCACATGAAAAAAGATTAAAATACCTTTCTAGTCATTTTACTTTTAAATTAATTACAATATTTTAAATAGGTTTTAAATCAAAATATGACCATCAGGTTTTAATAAAGGTGTCCATAGTTTTACTATAGTAAAAGAGATATTTATCAGCAATTTCTTCCTTTACATTATGCTAAAAATATTTAGCAGAATTGAGTTAATGCACATTGTATTTATTGCCGATAAAGCTTAAATCTATATTTATATAAAGTATTGGTCATGAATATTCATATACTTATTATTTTTCATTAAATATAATATATGTTAATTATATTATTACTGTTAAATAACTGATGCTATTATAAATAGTCGTTTCTAGCTCTGAAATGATTAGAACAATAGAACACTAACTATTCTTCATCTTTAGTTCCTAGATCCATTAAAGTTTCATTGATCATTTTGATATACGCAAGCTAAACAAAATCGATATTAATCGATTTACACCCAACATCCTATTTTACATATCTTTGATTTAAAACCATAAAATTTTGGAAAGACCATAACCATATACTCCATTACTCTATTGTTTACCAACACTTACACTCTTATCATAAATTTTGGAAAGAACAAATCACACAAATCAACAACACTGGATATGTTATTGTTATAACGAGTAGGTAAGCAACCAAATTATGCATGGTAAAAGTTAAATAAACGAAAAAACTTAAGCCATAGGTTAATAGAAGTTAGACATAAACTAAGTTTTGTCACACGAATTATTGATGTAGCTTGTTAGGTTGAGGTATATACGATGAAAAAATTAGGTCAAAAGATTGGGGACAAAGTTCAGAATTAATTTCTTTTATGTTAGTAGCGGACACCATGAGTAAAAAAAAAATACTATTAAAATAGAAAGTATATTATTTAAATTTTCAAGTACAATACTACTAATAATACTATAACATACCTAAAATAAATTCAACATTTTATTTCTCTATATTTTTTCTTTTCAAACATAAGAAGATGAAACACGTTCAGTATTTTTCTCAGGAATCTCATTCTCAGTCTTTCGCTGAAAAAATATTACTTTTGAGCGAGAATCTATTAATAGAAACAATCTTCTAACATCACAGACTACAAGAAAAAAATATGCATTAATCTTACCCCCTCCCCTACTTATGGAATTACACGGGATGTTGGCATTGGAATCATCTGATCAACCTTATCTTCTATCAAAGACATAAAATAAGGACTAGGAGGTTCTCTAGAACTAAATCCAAATGGAGTATTTGTTGTTGAAGTACATGAATAGTTCATCCACAAATCACAAAATGCACCAAACCTAACAAGCTTCAAGAGACTCCTCCAAATCTTCAATAACTAGATTTTCGTCAACCATTGTTTCCAAAAATTTCTTGATATCCTCATAAGGATTCCTCAAAATCAATCGCATTATAACATATGTTTTTTTTACATGGTACATAGTACAAAACCCCGTTCTTTCTATTACTACTATTACTCTTTGACCTTTCAAGAATTGAACTAGTTTCTTGATCCCCATAAGCATCCATCGAGTTATTCGATGGTAGATACCCGATCCTTTTACTACTAGTACTATTATTAGTACTCTTTGATAATCTTGATGATGACTCTTCAAGAATTACCCTAATTGTTTCCCCATAAGCATCAATAGAAGCCACCGGTGTTATAACACACGAGTCATTAAATGGTAGAAACTCGAGCCTCTTACTACTAGTAGACCTCTTTGACAATTTTGATAATGACACATCAAAAATTGAACTAGTTTGCTCACCTGCCTCGACAACAAAATTATCTTTCTCTATTTTTAGGCTTTCAGTGACTTCATCAACCATGTCATCATCAACATTGTTGTAAGATCTTTGAGAGTTGAAAATGCTATGATTATTTTCATCTCTAATAAGGAGAGTTTTAAGGTTTCACAATGTGACAATCTACATATCATAGGAAAAAATGAGAATTTTTTTTGCTTTTGAAGAGAGAAGAGAATTTCATTTTTTTTATAGAAAAAATAAAGGGGGGAAGTATTGAAGTTTGAATGGTGGAAAAATAATGTAACCTTTTCTCTTTATAGTTGTAGGAGTTTGATAGTTGGATTGTGAAAATTAATGTACTTTTCCTCATTTTTTATTGGTGTAGAAATGAATAAATTTTGGGTTATGAAAATAATGTAATTTTCCTCATTTTTTAATTGGTCTGGAGATCAATAAATGTCATGATAAAGCTTTTTGTAAATAAATATATATGTAATCTAGTCACTTGTTAAATATTTTTTTTATTTAATAAAAGCTTGACTGACAAAATATTTAAATACGTTACATTTATAAGTTAAATTAAATTGTGAATAGACTTCAAATAATGGGAAAATGCACAAGTACCCTCTTAACCTATGCCCGAAATCTCAGAGATACACTTATACTACACCAAGGTCCTATTACCCCCTGAACTTATTTTATAAATAATTTCTATCCTTTTTTGGCCTACGTGGCACTATCTTGTGGGCCAAGCGCGTGCTGACATTTTTTTCAAGCTAGTGCCACATAGGCCGAAAGGGGGTAGAAAATTATTTGTAATATAAGTTCAGGGAGATAATAGGACCTTAGTATAAGTGTGTCTCTGGAATTTTCGACATAGGCTGGAGGGTACTTATGCATTTTCCCTTAAATAAATCATCTTTCAAATCAAAATAAGACTTCAAATATTTCTTGCACTCCAAATTAATTAAAGCCTTCAAATCTACATTATTGTTTGGTTGTGATGGACTTAAATACTCCAAAAATTTTATAAATCAAAAATGAATTTCAAATTTGAATAGTAATTTAGTGGGCATTTGATCATAAAATTCGAAAGAATATTTATTTTTGAAATTATCGAAATTGAAATTTTGTTTGACCATATTTTATGCTAAATAATATTTAAACTTGTAAATATATTCTTTAAAAATATGACTTATACCTCAAAATTTCTACAACTAGCAAAATCACCCAACTCAACTTATTTATTCAAACATACAATCAAATTTTCTCTAAAAGAGTAATATCTCAAAATAGATATTCACATATTTATTTTTGAAATTATCAAAAACTAAAGTCTCATATACGAGTTACTACAATTTATTACAATAATGTTTTTTTTTTAAAATGTTAGAATATTGAAGTAGAAAATAGAGTTGTGTTTAACAATTTGGTTATTGCTTTTTAACTAATAAAAAAAATAAAAAAAAATAAATAATAAGTAGTTTAAAGATACGTTAACAAAAAAAATATGAAATACTATTTAAATTTGAAAATTAATACCTAAAATTTTAGTCGTTAAGTGAAGTAGCACTAGCCAAATAGCCAAATATGAAGCGCCAATAATAATTGGCGAGGCCAAGAAAGGACCGTAAGTCGCCTACCTTTGTTGGAGCCTCCCAATCCGAAATCTCCTCCACCTTATCATTGTCCATCCTTATTTCACCATGATTAATAGTGTGTCCAAGGAAAGGGAGAGTGGGCTGTGCAAAGCTGTACTTTTCTCGCTTCAAACAATAAGGCGTCATGGAAGGTGTCTTTGCCCGAGAACCAATTCAATTTTGTGATCAACTTTCCTTCGTTATGGCAACCGTTGGGGAAGTTCTTTCGTCATAACGTCCCTATTATTAAAAAAGACATACTCAATACAAGGAGGCAAACTTAAACGCCTATGATAAGAGCAGCAAGAAAGGTTGGTGCCCTCTCTTAAAACCCTTCACGATATGCAAAGGGGGAAAATGCATTTTGTTTTGTGGTACCCGAATAAGGGGTAAAACCCAAGAACCTCATATATAATTGATGTGAAGTTGGTTGAGACACGACAAAATAAACGTGTTAATCTCATACAAAAAATCCAGCCCAAAAATATTGTCAAACACATCTATGGGCGCAATACTGAAGTCCGTCAACCCCTTCCATCCTTTTAAATAAATGAGGGCTTTAGGAGTGAAACCATGGAAAGTAGTAGGGAGCGCATTGATGGTTTTGAACAACGTATCACTGGACACATAATTTAAATAAAAGTCCTTGACCCTTTCCTCCGTTACAAAGTTATGTGTTGCACTGGTGTCCACCATAATTGGAACGTCTTTTCCATTCAACTTGGCATTAATGAACACTGATTCGCGTGTCCTTTCATGTCACGCCTCACGGTACCCCGAGACACAGACATGGGACCTAGGATCACGAGTGACCCCAAGCTAACCTCACGGGCATATTCAAAAGTAGACTAAAGATAAGCTAAACAATAAAATTGTGCAGAAGCTAAATCAGAAGATATACTATAAATGATGAGGAATACTCATATACTATCTGAATATGAAAATTGAGAGTCTGAATACAAAAAAGAAACCAAACTTTAAGTCTAAAGCTAAAACTAACGATGTCTGCAATAAGCCTCTAAACTAACTAGAAATGCTGGGACATGCCTCAACTAGATATAGAAAAACCAAAATTAAAGTTAAAAGTAATATAGATAAATATGTTACTAGTCCTCGGACAATGAGGACTCACCACTGATACTGCTGATTTAAAGATTGGGAAAAAAACCGATCTAAGCGTGATCTGGAAGATAAGAACCTTAAAATTCATCATGAGAAGATGCAGCGCAATGTATACATCTGTACTTGAAAGGTACTGAGCATGAGGGATATGATAAAGCTGAAATAACATATAACTGAACAAAGCAAATTAGCAATGATGTAATTTGAACATAATATAGATACAGAATACAGAGCTAACCGAGTATAATGACCAAATTTATAACATGCTGAGGCTGAATAATAACTATACTGTAAATATGGTCAATGCAAGAGAATCCGACTAAGCTATGGGAGCTACTAATAACCGAAAATAAAACCACATGAGCTAAATATGGATTCCAATGTATAGGACCCATAGAAAGAACCCAATACACCTGGCAAGGTATAGAGGCATGCCATCATGATCACTAGAATGATATCCACAGAGGGGACTTACAACCTATGTGGCTAGTAGTTCATGGACTATACGGGTATGCTGAACCCTTTTCCAACTCGATATTATGCTATTCCCAATAGATTAAGTGGTTAACACATTATAAATAAATCACTTTGATATACTGGATGGATCAAAACTGACATGAAAACTGAGAATGCACATTTATATACTAATAATGACTTCAAAAACTGAGGTATGTATATCTGAGATAACTAAACTAGTTGGCCTAGCATGTGTAATTCAAAAACTACAGAATTAGGGTTCTAAACTTCAAGCAATAAACCAAGTAATAACATGATAATCTGATTTGAAACATGTAAATAACTAATTCATGATAATTTGTTGCAGTTCTAGAAACCCTACGTCTCGTTTATAGTAGGGAATCAACAAGCTGACTCAATTCTAGGGACTTAATGTGCGAAAGGAATCCACTAGTGAAATCCCACAGAGAAATCATTCAATTTTGGGGGTGGAATTTATGGAATCTGGATGCACTCTTGGAGCTAGGGTTGGTCGAATTTTTCTCCTCTCTTTCTTCTAATTTTATAAGTTTTGATTAATGATTTGACTTTGGTAATTTCTAGTTATGTTTATAGTCTTAAATTGAATAAAACCTCATAATTTAAGGTCTAACTATGTAGTTTAGGGGCTAAGAAAACAAGGAAAGGACCAAAAGATCCATGACTTAAAAGCTGTCAGAGTCACCGATGGAGTTGACTGACAAGTCGTGAGTCGACGGACAATCCATATTGGTCGACAGTCGTTCACAACTAAAGTTTAAAATTTTTGGTCTGAGACTAAAAGTCGCCCATCAACGAAGCTGAATAACGGGTCGTGAGTCGACTGACGGTCTGTACTAGTCCATCGTCATTTGCGGCTGAAGGCTAAAATTTAAAGTGTAAAACTTAAAGTTGAGTGTCCCATAAACAAAGTGGAGTGATGGGCCGTCAATCGACTGACAATCTGTAGGTTCCTTCTATCAGTTGCACCTAAAACTTTTGAAAATTTGGAATATTTTTCATTTCCCTTATCTAGGGTGTTGCAATATTTCCCCATTAGGAACATTCATCCTCAAAAAAGAAGACTTAACTAGCTAATATGGAGGGAGAGAGCTGCAAACCCTACTACTAAATAGTGGAAACTGATTTATGATGGAAGTAGTTTCTAAGAACATGCAAATACAATGATAATGCTGGTCTAAACTGAAGTAACATGAAACTAAGACCGAATTCACACATGAACGACTGAAAAGCTGACAAGTTACTATTACCTCAAGCTATAGTTGAATCATAAGGAAAGAGGTGATGATACTTGGCCTTCATGGATGCCTCTGCTTCCCAAGTAGCTCCCTCTACGCACTAACTCCTCCAAAAAACCTTGACTGTAGTGTCTTTCTTATTTCTCAACCTTCGAACCTAACGATCAAGGATTTCAGCTGGTACCTCTTCATAAGTGAGACTATCCTTCATATACACACTTTCTAAAGGCACAATGGATGTTGGATAACCCACACACTTCTTCAACAACAAAATATGAAAAACCGGATGTACTGCTGCTAGTTTTACTGGTAACTCTAACTCATAAGACACTTTACCAATACTTTTCAAAATCTTGTAAGGTCCTACTAATCTAAAACAAAGTTTTCCCTTCTTGCCAAATCTCATTTTCCCTTTCATAGGTGATACTTTCAGGAAAATCCAACCATCAACTTGGAACTCTAGTCTCATTTTGCTTACATCTACATAGGGTTTTTGGAGACTCTAGGTTTTCTTAAGTCTATCTCTAATAAGTTGCACCTTCTCCATAGCTTCATGAACTAAATATGGTCCTATCAAGGCTGCTTCACCTACTTCAAACAAACCATAAAATGCCTCATAAAAGGCCATACGAATGTTGGAATGATAACTATTATTGTAGGCAAACTCTATAATAGGAAGGTAATCATTTCAACTCCCCTTGAAATCGACCACACAAGTTCTCAACACGTCCTTTAAGGTATGAATGGTACGCTCTGCCTGCCCACCTATTTGCGAAAGAAATGATGTGCTTAGGTTAACCTGAATACCTAGACCTTTCTGAAATGACTTCCAAAAATGAGAGGCAAACTGAGGACCTTCTATATGAGATGATAGACAAAGGATCCCCATGCAACCTCATAATTTCATTAATGTAAATCTCGATGTAGTCCTCAGTTGAATTTGTAGTCTTGACCTCCAAAAATCAAGAAGACTTAGTGACTCTGTGAACTACCACCTAAATGGAGTCATGCTATCTGTGAGTACGAGGTAATCCTGTAATAAAATCCATGTTGATCACTTCCCACTTCCAGGTATGAATGTCAATCTATTCAGTCATATCTCCTGGTTTCTAATGTTCTACCTTCACTTACTGACAATTGGGGGACTTAGCCATAAAATCTGTTGTATCCCTTTTCATACTATTCCACCAATAGACTTTCCGCAGATCGATGTACATCTTAGTGGCACCTTGATAAATAGGGTACTTGGAATTATGAGATTCTTCAAGAATATGCTATTGCAATCGCCCACATTAGGAACACATAGTCGGCCTTGATAGAAAAACACACCATCTCCCCTTTGAGAGTACCTCAACCCTCTGTTGATGGACTACACCATTGAGTTTAAGCAATATTGGATCATTGTATTGCTTTTTGTTAACCTCCATTACCAATGAAGATTCTGATCCGTTCTGAATTATCGAACTACCGTCTTATATTATCATGGGACGAACTCCTAGGTGAGAAAGTTTGTGAATATATTTTGCTAGATTCTTTATTTTTTCCTCAACATGTGATACACTACCCATATATAGTCTACTAAGAGCATCGACTACTACATTGGCCTTACCAAGATGGTAATACACACTCATATCATAATCCTTGAGGAACTCAACCATCTCCCCTAGCAAAGATTGAATTCTTTCTGGGTGAAAACATATTGAAGGCTCTTATGGCCTGTGAATACATTTGCATGAACACCATACAAGTAATGTCTCTAAATCTTTAGTTCAAACGCTACTGCATCTAGATCAAGGTAATGAGTTGGATAGTTCTTCTCATGTACTTAAGTTTTCTAGAAGCATAAGGTATAACCTTACCTCGCTGCATCAACACACAACCTAGGCTGACTCTGGATGTATCAAAATATGTAACATAACCCTCTGATAGAGTCAAAGAGGGATTATACTCAACCTAGTTTTCAAATCTGCAAAGCTTTTCTCACAATCATTTGACCGTTAGAACTTGACTTTCTTCTTAGTCAACTTAGTTAATAGAGAGGCTATGGATAAAAATCCTTCCACAAACCTTCTGTAATAGCTCGTCAACCCTAAGAAATTTCTGATATTTGTAAGAGAGGTAGTTCTGGGCCATTGTTTCACTGAGTTTGTTTTATGAGAATCTACTCGAATTCCTTTGGTAGACATAATATGCCCAAGGAAAGAACTGACTGCAATCAAAAATTGTACTTAAGAACTGTAACATTTTGAAAATTCGAGACATGTATTAAAGCCTAACATAAGTGTCATAAGGTCTAGACACTGTTTTAAGGCCTATTTTAATGTTTACAAGTTATTTATGAAGTCTAGAAACCAAAACGTCTAAGAACGTCCATGACGTCTGGAAAGTAGTTCAAGGAGGTACTAGCGTGCCTTAGCCTATTTTACTAGCTTTTAGGAGTCAAAAAATGATGAAATTTGTGGAAGGGTGTCTATCATGTGTTTAAGTTGATTTATGGTCGAAACGTCCGGGTAAAACTCCCCAAGGACCAACCAAGGGCCCTTGAGGAGGACCCATTCACTTTAGGGTCAAGACTGCCTAGGCAGTGTGCACCTACGAAAGGTCAATCGACGGGGTGTGTTGATCGACGAGGCTTCGATGCCAACCTTCGACCAACTCTTATAAAATTCATTGTATCTCTTGCCTACACAAGTCTTTGACAAGAACGACAGATGTGCAACACGGAGGAGGGATGGTCCGTTGACTGACCCACGGTTTGTCGATCGTGGTGTCATTGATAGTACTGCAATTTCTTGCACATTTTAATTAAGTCTCAATTATTTAATTAAGGGGTTAGGTCGTTTGTTAGGGGATTAGGGAATCCTAATTAAGTTAATTAAACCCCCATATAAAGACCCTAACCCTATTAGCTTAATTACAACTCTGAAAACAACTCTCTTCCTTCTCTCTTCTTTCTCTCTCTATTGGAAGACACAGTTCAAGACTAGATAGGGGATGGATATGGATGGTTTCTCCATCAATTATTCATAAATTAATAAGGTATGGGATCTAATTCACCTTTGAGACTTCTTTCCTCGAAGGGTTCCTTCAAAAATTGATTTCCAAAGTTGAGTTTTTAAGTGGTTTTTCACCAATACCAAATTTATGCTCTAAATTGATTTGTTTAAGATTTATTTTGGATATTATGGATAGGTTAACATGTATTTTAATTCAATTATTATATATCTAGGGTTAAGGGTTGATGACCTTCAACCCTTAACCCTAGGTTTGATTTTGATATAAATTAAGTTGTATTTTAGTTCAATTATCTTGGTTATCGATTGAATTACTATTATAATATGTTGTTGTATTAATAATTAACAAATTAAAGTGAATTGTATCCTTTCGTGATAGTCTTGAGAAGATGATCTAGGTTAGGAAGTGAATTGACCTAAGTATCTTGTCTTAAAGCTATGATCTAGTATTGAATTGTGATATGGTGTATCTTCAATTTTTATTATCACGTTTATCATGGATTTATGATGATTTATACCCAAAATTAGGTTGAATGAGGGTTTATGGTAAGACCTTGATGATGAACCATGAAGGAGACTTGGTAAGTCTTATGATCTCTGTCCTTACTTTATTTTGTGGTTAATTATGATTAAGTCATGATGTTGTGTTGGACTATGCCTTATATTAGGATTGATAGGGTGGTATGATGTTGAATTGAAATGTCTTGATTATTATTGTGAGGTCTATTAATATGTAAATGTTATAAGGATGGTGATGATTACAAATGTGTCGTATCATGATATGAAATGCTCATGTGCTAATCTCACCTATATGAATTGTAATGAAAGGACTTATACTCATGCAATTCTTATTGAGCTATAATGATGATGATGTTATACAAGGGTTAGACCCTAGGACCTAAACTAAGATATGATTGATAATAAAGGCTTATAGACATTTCAAAAAGAGACTCTAGCTTAGCACCGAGTGAACTAGAGTGAGGAGTGTCCCTTCCGACTTAGGGAAGGTAGGATCACTAATGTACTATTGAGATTGGAGACTACAATGCATGTAGCATAACGAGGTTTCCAATTATATCTCCTAGTTCTTGAACTATGTTGCCCCCATAGGAATACTAGCTAGTGAGATCCACCTAGTTTCTATGTTTCATGTTTTGGTACTACCTTGGCAAGTAGTCCTCCTTCCTTCGGTGTAGGGTTTTATGACACCGGATTCTACATTAGCTCATGTGTTCTATATCGGTTAGGTCAAGATGTTCCCAAAAGGTAAAATGAACTAAAGGATTAACTCTAACTATGATAACCTGAGGGGTCTAACTTAGTGTAGGTAGGGGTATGGGACTCTACCTAAGCATTGCACTAGTTAGCCTTGAGGGAAGTCTTAGAAGGATATTCTGATGTATGATTATGTTTAAAATGTTATATGACATGTACATGATGAATATGTTGATTATTTCACTTATGAATACGTGTTGGTTTATATTATTAAGGTAAGATGATATGTACACCTAAATGTCATGTTATGTGAAGTAGGGTGCTAGTTATGATTCTTATTAAGTTACTTGATTGAGTAAGGTTATGGGGCTTTGCTAGGACATTGCACTTGTTGACTTGATAGGGGTTTATGATTAGTTGACTTATTTTGGTTATATGATAGGTACTCTTATTCATGATTATTGTTAAATATGACTTGATGATAGAGTTACATTGAGTATGTATCTACTTATATGATATGTATGGTTGACTTGACTAGACTTGATGTTGTAGTTCATATAATGTACATGCCTATGACTTAATGAATAAATAATGTTGATTAGTAATTGTTGAATGTGCATGAAGGTTTTAAATGTAAAGTGCATATTTTATGAAATGACCTTTTTCTTAGCATGATTTCAAAGTATGCGTGCATATGGTCTCATACTTAGTACAAGTGGCATACTAACCCCATTTATTCCTTTTCCCCCAAAATTTTATGTGATGATGATATATATATATATATATATATGTATATTTTGGTTATATATATATATATATGTATATATGTATACATATATATATATATATATATATATATATATAACCAAAATATATATATATATATATATATATATAACCAAAAATGTCACTATCTCCGATTATGAGATGATGATAACTAAATCTGATATCTATCCTTGACAACTGACTAGAACCTTAAAGTTGGTCATACAAGTCATCAATCCTGGGTACGGGATACTTATTCTTGATTGTTACCTTGTTCAACTGCCTATAGTTAATGAACATTCTGAGAGAACCATATTTTTTCTTTACGAACAGCAATGGTGCACCCCATGGGGAAATACTAGGTTTGATGAAGCCCTTATTTAGAAGGTTTTTCAACTACACTTTCAATTTCTTAAGCTCAACTGGAGCCATTCTATAAGGAGGAGAATAAATAGCTTGGGTATCTATAAGAAGATCAATTCAAAAGTTATTCCCTTTTAGGGGGAACTCCTGGAAAATCTTCTAGAAACACTTTTGGAAACTCATTAACTACTGCAACTGACTAAGGAGTTGGGGTTTCACAACTTGAGTCCTTCACCCAAACTAGATGATATAGATAGCCCTTAGAAATCATTTTTTAGCCTTAAGGTAAGAAATGATTTGACCCATAGGCTCTAAAAATACTACCCTTCCATTCTAAGATTGGTTCGTTTGGAAATAAAAAACTAACGATCCTACAATTGACTCAGGCATAATATGATTGTAAACAATCTATGCCTAGAATACAATTGAAATCTACCATTTCTAACTCTAGAATATCTATTGAGGTAACTTTTTAAGAGATTGTGATAGGGCAATTTTTGTATACCTGTCTAACTATAACTGGGTCACTGACTGGAGTAGAGACAAAGAAGGGTTCTAAGAGAGTTTCTAAAATAACGTCAAACTTGACTGCTATATAATGAATTACAAAAGAGAGAGAAACCCTTGGGTATAACAAAGCATAGACATCAAGATTGATGACTTGTAACATACAAGTCACCACTTTAGGAGAATCTTCCTGATGTTGGCGAGCCTAAAGAGGATAGAGCTTGTTCTGGCATTTCTGCCACCTGTACCAAATAAGTTACCATGCTGAGTTAGGCGACCTTTTGGTGATGCTGAAGTTGTAGAGTGAGCTCTACCATTATTGCCTCATTGACCCTGTTTAGAAGGACAATCCCTCAACCTATGACCATACTGACCACCTCCAAAGCAACCTTCCTTTCTTGCAAGGCACTCGCACAGATAGTTCTTACGACACTTAGGGTAAGTTGGGTAGATTTTGGTACCTGAAATACTTTTTTATACATAGAGCCTAATGCCCTACCTTTTATGATCTTGTCTGAACTTGGAGGATGGAACACTAGCGATTTCCACCCCCCGATCTTTGCTGAGAATACTCATAGTTTCCTGTCCCAACCTTCTTGTTCTACTTAGTATGTTCCCTAATCTTATCACCCTCAACATGCTGAGCATGAGTAATGAGCCTAGAGATTCTTATATTTTCGAGCAACATAACATTTCTACACTTTGCCTTCACCAAGTCCGACACTCCATATATAAACTAATTCATCTGAGCCTTGTAATCAACAACCATGTGAGGATCATACCTGGAGAGTTGGGTAAACTTGAGCTCATACTCTTGGACTGCCATGCTACCTTTCCTCAAGGTCATAAATTTTTGAGCTTTTGCCTTTCTTATCTTCATTAGGATTAACTTGTCCGGAAAGGTCTCACTAAAGCAATCCCAACTAATCGGAGTTGTATTTGAACCCGTTCTCTCCTTCCACTGACTATACCAGATATGAGACACATCCTTATATTGGTAAAATGCTAACACAACCTGATCATTCCCAGTTTCTTACATCTGTTCAATGATTTTCTTGACCTCATCAATGAAGTTCTGGGGATCTTTACCAACATGCCATCTTAAGAACTCTGGTGGATTAATCCTAACAAAATCTAGCACTCTAGATGCAGGTACCCAATATTAACGTTTGAAGGGACTTGAACCCATTGATTGTTCTGGTTGGCCACACTCTAAGCTAACATCTAAAGGACGTTCCAGAACTCTACATTCAACGAGGCCACAACTCCTTAAGACACAACTGAACTATGTACATACGTCTACAAAGCCTCTAAAAGATAAAGACTAGAGTAGGTCGGGACAGACCCCGCCTTAACCATAAATATGATACAATACAAAAAAGAATTTACCAAAGAGTCAATAAAGCTCCGAATCAACTTGGAGCTCACCCAAAAGTAGCAGAGTTTTGTGTGCTCCTACTGAGGAGGTCTACTAGCTGGAGTACCTGTGCCTGCAGCATGAAATGCAGCGTCCCTAATAAGGAACGTCAGTACGAAAAATGTACTGAATATGTAAGGCAATAGTATATGTAATATGATATCTCAAATGAAATCAAGTAGCAACGTATGAGTGCATAGATTAGGAGAGAAGACCACCTTTATTTACTCTTGTGAGATCATGTAACTTACGTTCTTTCCTTTACTTTTCTGTACGTTATAATCTTTGTAGCGCATGTGATACAAGTGACCAGCTGATCAGTGGTAGTAGAGAATGACCCATGCTAGGCATATTAACCCCTAGGATGTGGTCCTCATAATTACACAACTTGGGATCGACCAATGCTAAGCTTTCGCCCTTGAGCTACCACCCTTCTATACCGATAGGGATCGACCCATGCTAGGCTCTCGCTGATGGGCTTCCACCCTTATATACCAGTTGGGATCGGCCCATGCTAGGCATACGCCTCTGGGCTGCCACACGTAATTATTTATAGATTTCTTCACTTAGATTCTTTAATCTTTGAGATTGTTGTTTATCAGTTCATACTTCTTTTGAGATTTTATTTTGGTGGTCATAATCATTTTGGAGATATGGAAGTACGGACCAGTAATAGAAGACATGAAAATAATACTTCAAGGAAAAAACAATGACATAAGGAGCTATGTATCATCAACACATTACTTTAAGAGATTAATGACACAATTGACTTCAAAAAACAAAGAGGAGGATTCACAGACTTGCTTTTGCAATTACAATTTCTATACCAGCACATGGGGGATAATTACAGAAGTATAAAATAGTGAACAAATAATGAAGTAGTTCTATGCACTACGGAGAGGGGGAAATATTGTTAGCTATTTGGAGATAGTACGTTGCCACTATGTTTCCTTTTCTAGGAATAGAACTTATGAGATTCACTTCATTGATATTAATTGCAGGTGTCAAATTTCATGCCAAAGGGATATAAAATCGAATAGCCTTACATACCTTATCCTCGTGCTGATATACTATCACGATTCAGCCTCCCTTTTTTTGGTTTGAATCTACAATTTAAGTCATGTAAACTAAAATTAGCAGTTGTCACACCGTGAGCCTTGTAAAACAGTAGCTAACTTTGACTGATAATGAGCCCATAAAGCCCTTAACATAATGTGTATCACCACACCCTCATTCTCTATTCATCACATACATTGTACATCCTTTTCCCAAGATCAACCAAGTTGCGCCAACAGTAATATACATAGAACAACTCCAAATATTCTTTATCATACAACCAAGTATTGAACTCACCGTCCCCTTGAGTTCTTCATGAAAGCACACCACTAATTCCTCACTCAAACTCATACATAAGGAAGACATAAATGGAGCAATCACCTTACCTCAATTTCTGCAACTTCTCCTTATAACTTGAATTCTTTTAGAACTTCAGCTTCCCTTCACAGTTGAACCAAAGAAGAAAGAAAGGTATTTTAATAACTAAGGAAGTGAGAAGTAGCTGCTGGAAATATTCTACCTTTGCAGTTATATTACAACATGAATAACATGTTTTCCTAATCATCCATGGGAGAACTAAGCTAAATCCATGAGTTTTCACTTACCTTGGTTTGCAAATATGAGGGTTTCTTCAAGAACCCTAGAAAACTTTAAGGCTGCTAGTTTAATCCTTAAGAGAAGAGAAGAGAGAGAGAGAGAGAGAGAGAGAGAGAGAGCTGGAGTCAAATTTTGTTTTTGTGTTAAAATGGGTGAAGAATATCTGCTCATATTAGATATATATAGAACTTTATTGACCACAAAAATATCCTTCAGAAGCTCCTTTTTTTGGGGTCCATTTTCAGTCACTAATTCGTCAAGTAGGTGATGCACCTGCTTGTGCACATCAAGCATCTCAAAAGGTCAAACTAAGTGATACACCTAACGGCTTTCACGTGGGCTTTATCCATATTGGGCCTTGGCATATTTGCCTGCTGGGATTTCTTTCAAATTTTATTTTCATTTAATAGGTTTGGGCTTCAAGTGACAGCCCATTAAAGCCTAAATCTGGTCCATCAAACTTGGCCCTTTAACTATATTATAGCTTAAGTAGGTGATGCAACTGCTAGCTTAGATTAAGCCAAGCAAGAAGCTCAATTATTTTATTTAAATTTATGAATGTTAATCCCTTGTTCTTAAACTTAGAACTTAAGTTTTAACTTTAAGCTCAATTGCACACCCCATATAAACACCCCAACCCCATTAGACTAATTACAACTCACAAACCCAAACTCTCTTCCTTCACCCTTCTTTCTCACTCGAGTGAAGACTCCATTGAAGACCAAGCTAGGGGAGGTTTTAGGGCTGAAAATATCAAGGTTTATCCATCAATATTCATCAATTAACAAGGTATGAGACCTAATTCACCTTTGAGACCTCTTTCCTCAAAAAGTTCCATCGACTTGATTTTCAAAGTTAGGTTTTCAAATGGGTTTTCATCCAATACGAAATTGATGTTATGAATTGATTTGTTTATAATTTATCTTTAATATTATGGGTAGATTTACATGAATTTGAACCTAATTATGATATATCTTGATGGTTTTGGTCTGGTTTGTAGAAGATGACCTATTCCCCTTAACTCTAGGTTTTGATCTTGATATGAATTAGGTTGTATTGCTTCAAATGAGTTGGTTATTGATTGAATTAATACTAGATTATGTTGTTACACTAATCATGAATGAATTAGGGTGATTTTTAGTCTTTCATGCTAGTTCTAGAGAAGATGATCTAGGTTATGAAGTATGTTGTAAATTGACCTAAGTATCTAGTCTTAAGCTATGATCTAGTATTGAATTGTGATGTAGTGATTATTCTAGCCTTTTTATCATGTTTTTTTTATTTATTTATGATGATGCAAACCAGAATTGGTTTGAATTGAGGGTTTGTGATAAGACCTTGATGATGTATTATGAAAGAGACTTGGTAAGTCCTATTATCCCTATCCTTTACTTCAAATTGTGGTAAATTTTGATTAAGTCATGATTTTGTATTGGAGTATGCTTTGTTAATATTTATAGGGTGGTATAATATTGAATTGAAATGTCTTGACTATGATTTGTGAGGTGTTAGCTTAAGATGTAATTGTTATAAGGATGGTGATTGATTTACCAATGTGCCTTATCATGATATGAGAATTTTAATGTTCTAACATCACCTATATGAATTGTAATGAAAGGATAATACTCATGCAATTCTTATTGAGCTATGATGATGATGATGTTATACAAGGGTTAGACCCTATGACCGACAATAAGCTATGATGTTTAATATAGACATCAAAGACATTTCTAAAACGGACTCTAGCTTAGCACCGAGTGAACTAGAGTGAGAAGTGTCCCTTCCCACATAGGGAAGGTAGGATCACTATGTACTCTTGAGATTGGAGACTACAATGCATGTAGCATAAATAGAATCCCAATTACATCTCCTAATTCTTGAACTATGTTGCTCCCACAGGAGTACTAGCTAGTGGATCCACGTAGTTGCTATGTTTATGTTTTGGTACTAAATAAGTAGTCTGCCTTCTTTCGGTGTAGGGTTCCATGACACCGGATTCCACATTAGCTCATGTGGTCTATGTCGTTTAGGGCAAGATGTTCCCAAAAGTTAAAATGAACTAAAGGATAGAACTCTAACTAAGATGACGAAAGGGGTTTAGCTTAGTCTAGGTAGGGGTATGGAACTCTACCTAAACATTGCACTATTTAGCCTTAGAGGGAGTCATAGGAGGATGTTCTTATGTATAAAAATGCTTATAATGCTATATGACATGCATATGAAGAACTTACACATTGTTGATACTATATGTTGATTGGTGTCACTTATGAATATGTGTTGGTCTATATGGTTAAAGTAAGATGATATGTACTCTTAAATGTGATGATATGTGAATTAGGATGTTACTCATGATTATTGTCGGGTTACTTGATTGAGTAAGGTTATAAGGCCTTGCTTGGTTATTGCACTTGTTGACTCGATAGGAATTCATGGCTAATTGTCTTGATTAAGTTATGTTGAGATGTACTCCTATTCATGCTTTTTGATATTATGACTTGATGATAGAGTTACTTGGTTATATGTTCAATTATAGTATGTGTATGTTGACTTAACTAGTTTTGATGTTGTTGGTCTTGTGATGTACATGCTTATGACTTAATGAACATGTTCTAGTGGTTGGTATGGTCTTATTGAATATGAATAAAGGCTTTTAAATGAAAAAATGCATACTTTATGAAATGTCCCTTTTCTTAGAATGTTTTCAAAGAATGTGTGCATATGATCTCATACTTTGTACAAGTGGTGTACTAACCCCATATCTTCTTTTTTCCCAACATTTTAGGTTCCGCTCGTTGAAGTGCTTTTGAAGATGACTTGAAGAAGGCTCGGATCTCTTATTCATACAAGTAGGGTAGGTCCTCACTTTCCAAGGGTGATGTCACTATCTAGCTAATAGAGTTTTTTTGAGTTTAAGACGATTATGTTCTTTCCTTTTCATTTAGTTTGAAAACATTGTATAGCGTATGTGAGGCATTCTTGCTTGATGTATGGGTTATGCGTAAGTTATTACACTCTTATTAGATGGTTATGAGATGAGACGACTATTATGACTATGGTATATTCTATATACTTATGTGCAATAAAGGTAGAAGACTAAGTAATCTTCCTATACGAAGGGTCTATGTTTACTCAATATATACATATACTATGTGTATGTGGAGGTCTATGTAAACCTCCGAGTAGATGTAATGAAAAGTTTTGAATTTTCTGCTAAATTTAACCTATTAATGTAATAATGTAAGCAAAGAGGCTAGCTTTACTCCTCAAAGAGGAGGCCGACGCCGGTTACGTCTAGCGGCTATTCCCGGATGTGACAAACTTGGTATCACAGCATAAGTTTAAATATCTTTGAGTCAATGTATCTTTCAACCACGTCTATGTAAGTCCGTATTCATAATTGTGAAGCGCGCCACACTTATGGATAGGAACCTACATGATGCCTAGGAAACTCTCACTTTCTTGGAAGTCCAATATCTTGCCTTTAGAGTGTTAGCTCTATGTGTTTTTGTATCTAATCATGTTATTGTGATTATAGGAAATGAATAATCAAAGGAATGCGTATGAAGACTTGAAGAAGAGATTGCCGATGCAGGAGTTCCTCCCTGTGGTGATCAAGTTCCTCCTGTTGAGGAAGATGTGAATAATGACCATGCCCCGGTGAATCCTCCTTCTTTGACGGATGAGAACATAAGGGACGATCTCATCTAAATGGCCCAAGATATTATTACCCAAGCACAAGCTGCCACTACTCAAGCCTAAGTCGTGACGGCCCAAGCTAATCAGAAGGTTGTACCTCGATCTCATCAATAAGTTGATACCATGTCCTCCCATCTAAGGGATTTCACTAGGATGGACCCTCCTACTTTCTATGGGTCTAAGGTTAAAGAAGACCCCCAAGAGTTCATCGATGAAGTCTATAAGATCTTCTATGCTATGAGATTTTCTACTAGTGAGAAGGACGAGTTAGCCATCTATCGACTCAAGGATGTGGATCAAGCATGGTACATCCAATGGAGGGACAATAGGCCTTTAAGAGGTGGACTCGTGACTTGGGAAGTGTTCAAGAAGGCTTTTCTTGATCGGTTCTTTCCTAGGGAGAAGAGGGAAGCTAAAGTGGTGGAGTTCATCAACCTTCGCCAAGGAGGTATGAGTGTTCATGAATACTCTTTGAAATTCACTAAATTGTCAAAATATGCTCCTTCTTTGGTTTCTGATCCTAGAGATAAAATGAGCCATTTTGTGACAAGGGTGTCGATGATTTACAAGAGGAGCGTCATTCGGCTATGCTACATGACAACATGAACATTACTCATCTCATGGTTCATTCCCAACATGCAGAAGAGGAAAGGGCTAAGAGGAAGAGTATGGAGTCCAAAAAGGCAAGATCATTTGATGGAGGTTCTTCAAAGGGAAGGCTTGAGATACAAGACAAGCCTAGGTTTAAGAAGCGGGTTTCTAATCAAGTTCCTTCTAAGTTCCCTAAGAATATAGATGATAGGGAGTCTAACCCTAATCCCAAGAAGGGAAAGGGCACTAGTTCACCAATCGAAAAGCTAACTTGTGGAAAGTGTGGCAAGAAACACTACGGGGATTGTCTTAAACGGACGAATAATTGTTTTGGTTGTGGTAAAAGTGGGCACAAGGTTAGAGATTGCCCTAATGTGAGGGTTCAAGACAATGGTAATGATCAAGCTCAAGCAAGTGGTTCAAATGAGGCTCCAAACAAGAACCGCTTCTATGCTCTCCGCTCTAGGGGTGAGCAAGAGACTTCTCCCGGCGTGGTGACCTGTATGTTGAAAATCTTCTCTATTGATGTATATGCCTTACTTGATCTCGGTGCTACCTTATCATTTGTTACTCCTCTATTAGCTAAAAAGTTTGACATTTTGCCTGATATTTTGCATGAACCTTTTATAGTGTCAACCTCGGTGGGTGAGTCGGTTGTTGCAAAAGGGTGTATAGAAATTGTCCTATAATGTTTCCCAATAGATTTTCTTATGTTGAAATAGTAGAACTTGATATGCTTGATTTTGATGTTATTTTGGGTATGGATTGGTTGCATGCTTTCTTTGCCTCTATAGATTGTAGGAACAAGGGTGGTGAAGTTTAATTTTCCCAATGATCCCGCTTCAGAGTGAAAATGGGGAAATTCTATTCCTAGAGGTCGTATCATCTCTTGTTTGAAAGCATGCAAAATGATCTCAAAAGGGTGTTTATATCATATAGTAAGAGTCTAGATTTAGACTCCAAAATTCCTCCCATTGAGTCGGTCCTCGTAGTGAGGGAATTTCTGGAGGTCTTTTCTAATGATGTCTCGATATTCCTCCCGAACGGGAAATTAATTTTGGTATCGACTTGTTATCGAATACAAATCCCGTTTCAAATCCTCTTTATCGGATGGATCCGACCGAATTGAAAGAGTTGAAGGCTCAACTCAAGGATTTACTAGACAAGGGTTTCATTCGACCTAGTATTTCTCCATGGATTTCTCTAGTTTTATTTGTGAAGAAGGATGGGCCCCTTAGAATGTGCATTGATTATCGCCAACTCAATAAAATCACTATTAAGAATAAGTATCCTCTCCCTCGAATTAATGACTTGTTTGATCAACACCAAGGGGCAACCTACTTCTCTAAGATTGACTTGAGATCGGGGTATCACCAACTTAAGGTGAGAGGTGAGGATATACCAAAGAAGGCATTTCGGACTAGATAGGGTCACTATGTGTTCTTAGTAATGTCCTATGGTTTCACAAATGCCCCACAGCATTTATGGATCTCATGAATAGAGTGTTTCGGAATTACCTAGATTCATTTGTCATTGTCTTTATTGACGACATCTTGGTATATTCGAAAAATGAGGGTGATCACATGAACCATTTGAGGGTGGTGTTACAAGTACTTAAGGAGAATCAATTGTTTGCCAATTACAGCAAGTGTGAGTTTTGGTTAAGGTCGGTAGCCTTTCTTGGTCATATCATCTGTAGTGAGGGAGTTGAGGTTGATCCAAGGAAAATTGAGGCGGTGAAATATTGGCCTAGACCATTGACTCCAACCGACATTAGGAGTTTCTTTGGTCTAGCGGGCTATTATCGGAGGTTTGTAGATGGTTTTGCGTCCATTTCATCTCTCTTGACTACTTTAACCCAAAAGAGTAAGAAATATGAGTGGTCGCAGGCACGTGAAAAAAGCTTCAAATCTTGAAAGATAGGCTTACTTCCACTCAGGTGTTGATTTTATCAGAGGGTACAAAGGGTTTTATTGTGTATTGTGACACATCCCGAGTGGTTTTAGGGTGTGTGCTTATGCAACATGGAAATGTAATAGCCTATGCTTCTAGGAAACTTAAGGTGCATGAGAGAAACTATCCACCTTATGACCTTGGGTTAGCGACCGTGGTATTTGCCTAAAAAATATGGAGGCATTACTTGTATGGAGTCCATGTTGATGTGTATACCGATCAGAAGAGTCTCCAATATGTGTTTACCCAAAAGGAGTTGAATCTCCGACAAAGAAGGTGGTTAGAATTGTTGAAAGATTACGACATGAGTGTTCTCTATCACCCCGACAAGGCTAATGTGGTTGCAGATGCTCTAAGTCGTATGACCATGGGTAGTGTGTCTCACATAGAGGAAGCCAAGAAATACCTAGCGAGAGATGTTTATAGGTTGGCTAGATTGGGTGTGAGGTTGGAGGATTCTCCTAATGGTGGTTTTATGGTCCATCATAACTCCGAGTCATCCTTGTGGTTGAGGTGAAGTACAAATAACACCTTGATCAAACCTTGATGAAGTTGAAGGAATCGGTTCTTGGTAATCTTAATGAGGCATTCTCCTTACGAGGGATGGTGTCTTGAGGTGTCAAGGAAGGTTATGTGTTCACAATATAGATGGGTTGAGGAACTGGATTCTTGAGAAAGCCCATGGGTGCCCTTACTCCATTCATCCGTGTTCGACAAAAATGTACCATGACCTTAGGGAAGTATTTTGGTGGGAAGGTTTGAAGAAGGATATAGTTGAATTTATTGCCGAGTGTCCAAATTGCACACAAGTGAAAGTCGAACATCAAAAGCCAGGTGGCTTACTACAAGAAATCCAAGTTCCTACTTGGAAGTGGGAGGACATCAATATGGATTTTGTAGTAGGTTTACCTCGGACTCAAAAGCAATATGACTCTATATGGGTGATTGTGGATAGGTTGACCAAGTCCGTTCACTATATTCCCGTCAAGTCTACTCATTCGGCGGAAGATTATGCAAGGATCTTCATAGATGAGATTGTGTGTCGCCATGGTATTCCGTTATCCATCATATCGGATAGTGGTGCACAATTTTTATCTAGGTTTTGGAGGTCATTCCAAAAAGGGTTGTGTATCAAGGTTAAGCTAAGCACCACTTTTCATCCCCAAACGGATGGTCAAGCGATGCGTACTATTCCAACCCTTGAAGATATGCTTAGAGCTAGTATTATTGATTTTAAGGGAAATTGGGATAAGCATTTGCCTTTGGTGGAGTTCGCTTATAATAATAGTTTTCATTCATCCATATCCATGGCTCCTTATGAAGCCTTCTATTGTAGGAGGTGTATGTCTCCTATTGGATGGTTTGAAGTGGGTGAGCCTTCACTTCTTGGTCTCAAATTGATTTATAAGACTTAAAAGAAAGTTCATATTATAAGGAATCTCTTGCAAACGGCCTATAGTCGGCAAAAGTCTTATGCCGATCATAAGAGAAGGGATTTAGAGTTTGAAGAAGGCGATAACGTGTCTTTGAAAATTTCGCCTATGAAAGGGGTAGTTAGGTTTGGCAAGAAAGGGTAGTTGAGTCCTCGTCATGTGGGTCCCAATGAAATCTTGCAAAGGGTTGGTAAGGTTGCCTATGAATTAAACTTCCTAGTGAATTGGCTTTGGTTCATCCGGTTTTCCATGTTTCCATAAGAAATGTATCGGTGATCCCGAGTCTAGTCTTCCTATTGAGGGTCTTGGTGTGAAGGATAACCTCTATTATGAGGAAGTTCCGGTTCAAATCCTTGATAGGCAAGTAAAGAAATTGAGGAATAAAGAAGTAGTTTCCATAAAGGTGTTATGGAAGAATCACCTAGTTGAGGGTGCAACATGGGAGGCCGAGACCGATATGAAGTCCCATTAACCTCATCTATTTGATAACTAAGGTTAGTAGTTCTTACTAATAATAAAAAATAATGACAAAAATTTAAGTTTCTTGATTTTTAGTGAAGTTTTGCAAAAAGGTGCATTTTTTTTATATAGTTACAGTAAATTAAAGTGAATGTGCATTTTGGCTTGAAACTTCTTTTTGCAATTTTGCTTGTTTTGAGTTATGTCGTGCATTTTGATATGCTCATGTCTTTATGAAATGACATGTAGAATGCTTTTAGGTTGAACTTTGGCATAATTGACTCATAAATGCTATGTTGATCTCTTGTTGTTGTGACAAGGATATTTCTCATAATGTAATGTCCCTTATGTGTGGTATTTAAAGTTTTTGAATTGCCTTGAGTAAAGTGATATGATTTATATTGTGACTCACGTTGTTATGTGTTGTTGTTGGTTGGGTTGCTAGTCTTGAGTCTGTTCCTTCCTTTAAAAGAATTTTAGTGTCATTCGTGGATGAAAGTTCCTAAGGGGGGATAATGTAACACTTCAAAAATTCAAGACGTGTTCTAGAGCCTAACAACGTGTTCTAGAGCCTAACATAAATGTCCTAAGGTATAGACACTGTTTTAAGATCCATTATAATGATTATAAGTAATTTAGAGAGTCTAGAAACCAAAATGTCCAAGAACTTCCATGACGTCCGGAAACTAGTTCAAGGAGGTACTAAATTGCCTTAGCCCATTTGACTAGCTTTTAGGAGTCGGAAGTTCATGAAAATTTGTGGAAGGGTGTCTAACACATATTAGAGTTGATTCATAGTCGAAACGTCCGGGTAAGACTCCTCAAGTACCAACCAAGGGCCCTTGAGGAGGACCCTTGCACGTTGGAGTCAAACACTACCTGGGCAGTGTGCGCCCACGAAAGGCAATCGACGAAACGTGTGTGGATCGATGGGGCTTCGATGCCATCCGTCGACCAACACTTAGACAAATCCTTGAAAAGTCTCTTTTGCACACACTCTGAACTCATCAACGGATGTGCAGCACGGAGGGGGGGTTGGTCCGTCAAATAACACACGAGGCGTCGACGGGGTCTCGTGGGTGAGTGACCTGTTTTTACTGCTCGTATTTATTTGGGTTAATTTAATTAAATAGGGTATAAATTAATTAGTTATGGGCTTAGTAAAGTCTAATTAAGTTAATTAATACCCCATATAAACACCCTAACCCCATTAGACTAATCACAACTCACAAACCCAAATTCTCTTACTTCTCTCTTCTTTCTCTCTCTAGTGAAGACTCCATTGAAGACCAAGATAGGGGAGGGTTTTAGGGATGAAAATACCAAGCTTTATCCATCAATATTCATCAATTAACAAGGTATGTGATCTAATTTACCGTTGAGACCTCTTTCCTTAAAGGGTTCCATCAACTTGATTTCCAAAGTTAGGTTTTCATCCACTATGAATTGATGTTATGAATTGATTTGTTATGATCTATTTTTGATATTATGGGTAGATTAACGTTTATTTTAACCTAATTATGATATATCTTTATGGTTTGGTCTAGTTTGTAGAAGATGACCTATTCCCCTTAACCCTAGGTTTTGATCTTGATATGAATTAGGTTGTATTGGTTCAATTTACTTGGTTATTGGTTGAATTACTACTAGATGATGTTGTTACACTAATAATTAATGAATTAGGGTGATTTATAGTCTTTCATGCTAGTTCTTGGGAAGATAATTTAGGTTATAAAGTATGTTGTAAATTGACATGAGTATCTTGTCTTAAGCTATGATCTAGTATTGAATTGTGATGTAGTGATTCTTATAGACTTGTTATCATGTTGGTTATTGATTTATGATGATGTATACCCTAATTGGGTTTCATTGAGGGTTTGTGGTAAGACCTTGATGATGGATTATGAAGGAGACTTGATAAGTCTTATAATCCCTATCCTTTACTTCAAATTGTGGTAAATTGTGATTATGTCATGATGTTATATTGGAGTATGCTTTGTATTCGGATTGATAGGGTGGTATGATGTTGAATTGAAATGTCTTGACTATGATTTGTTAGGTGTTATCTTTAGATGTAAATGTTATTAGGATGGTGAATGATTTACCAATGTGCCTTATCATGATATGAGAATGTTAATGTGCTAACCTCACCTATATGAATTGTGATGAAAGGATAATACTCATGCAATTCTTATTGAGCTATGATGATGATGATGTTATACAAGGGTTAGACCCTATGACCTAAAATAAGCTATGCTGATTAATAAAGACACTATAGACATTTCAAAAAGGGACTCTAGCTTAGCACCGAGTGAACTAGAGTGAGGAGTGTCCCTTCCCACAAAGGGAAGGTAGGATCACTATGTACTCTTGAGATTCGCGACTACAATGCATGTATCATAAAGAGGGTCCCAATTATATCTCCTAGTTTTTGCACTATGTTGCCCCATAGGAATACTAGCTAGTGGATCCACGTAGTTGCTATGTTCATGTTTTGGTACTACCTTGGCAAGTTGTCCGCCTTCTTTCGGTGTAGGGTTCCATGACACCGGATTCCACATTAGCTTATGTGGTCTATGTCAGTTAGGGCAATTTGTTCCCAAAAGGTAAAATAAACTAAACGATTGAACTCTAACTAAGATGACGTAAGGGTTTTAGCTTAGTCTAGGTAGGGGTATGGGACTCTACCTAAACATTGCACTAGTTATCCTTAGAGGGAGTCTTAGGACGATGTTCTTATGCATAAAAATGTCTATAATGCTATATGACATGTTTATGATGAACTTGCACATTATTAATACTATATGTTGATTGGTGTCACTTATGAATATGTGTTGGTCTATATGGTTAAAGTAAGATGATATGTACTCTTAAATGTTATAATATGTGAAGTAGGATGTTAGTCATGATTCTTGTAGGGTTACTTGATTGAGTAAGGTTATGGGGCTTCTGCTTGGTCATTGCACTTGTTGACTTGATAGGAGTTCATGGGTAATTGTCTTGATTAGGTTATGTTGAAATGTACTCTAATTCATGCTTGTTGATATTATGACTTGATGATAGAGTTACTTGGCTATATGTTCAATTATAGTATATGTATGTTGACTTGACTATTTTTGATGTTGTTGGTCTTGTGATGTACATGCATATGACTTCATGAAGATGTTCTATTGGTTTGTATGGTCTAATTGAATATGCATAAAGGTTTTTAAATGAAAAAATGTATATTTTATGAAATATCCCTTTTCTTAGCATGTTTTCAAAGTATGTGTGCATATGGTCTCATATTTAGTACAAGTGGTGTACTAACCCCATTTCTTCCTTTTCCCCAACATTTTAGTTCCGCTCGTTGAAGTGTTTTTGAAGATGACTTGAAGAAGGCTTGGATCTCTTATTCATCAAAGTAGGGTAGGTCCTCACTTTCTGAGGGCGATGCCACTATCTAGCTAATGGAGTTGTTTTGAGTTTAAGACTATTATGTTATTTCCTTTTCATTTAGTATGAAACATTGTATAGTCTATGTGAGGCATTCTTACTTGATGTATGGGTATGCCCTAGTTATTACACTCTTATTAGATGGTTATAAGATGAGATGACTATTATGACTATGTTATATTTTATATACTTATGTTCAATAAAAGTAGAAGACTAAGTAATTTTCTTATACGAAGGGTCTATATATATACTTATGTGTATGTAGAGGTCTATGTAAATCTCCAACTAGATGTAATGAAAAGTTTCAAATTTTCCGCTAAATTTAACCTATGAATGTAATGATGTAAGCTAAGAGGCAAGTCTTAGTCCTCAAAGAGGACGGCGACGCCGGTTACGTCTAGGGGCTATTCCCAGATGTGACAAATTACATTTTCAATGTCTTGTGGAGTAATTGCATGATCAATTAATTGTATTCGTCTTAAATAAAGTGATCAATTGATTATTTTGATATGAAATGCTTCATTAGCCCATAATTAGTGATAAATAAAGTTATTAAATTATAATTGCCTTAAAGTTTTAAGTTTAGCTATAATCTCAATGCATTATTTATTGCAATAGATAACTCATCTATTATAATAAATGTCTAATCTGTATTATTTATTGCAATAAATGATCCATATATGCTCATTTGTTGCAAAAAAATGTAAGAATTTGTTATAACAAATGTCTAATCTGTATAACTTGTTGCAATAGATGATCAATATATGCTCATCTATTGTAATGGATGATTCATCTATTGCAACAAATATAACCCATATGTTACAACAAATGTTTAATCTGCACTATTTGTTCACTAGGTGTGACTCATATATGCTAATTTGTTGGAATGGATGATTCATATGTTGCAACAAATCTAGAAATTTGTTACAGCAAAAGTCGAATATGTATTATTTATTGCAATAGATGACCAATATATGCTCATCTATTGCAATGAACAATTGTTGCAAATATGCTACAACAAATGTCTAATATTTTTGCAATATATGACCCACATATGTCTATTCATAATAGTATAATTTAACATTTTATAAATCTAAGAATATAATGGAATTTGTGATGAAATAACAGAACATCTATTAAATGTAAGGCTTAAGTCATATGCAGCCCTTAAAGTTGTCTGCATATTTCATGTAGACACCTTAATTTTGGCTTGTACCTATTGAACACTTTAACCTTAACAAATATATACCTATTAGACACAAAATGACAATCAATAGAAAGACATAAAATGTGTGTATCTCAAAAGCATATACATGTGAAATGAACCAACGAAATGATGACACATGACAATTAAATAAGATTTTTAAAACTCTTTTAAAACAATCTAAAAGGTATTTTAAGAAAGCAAGAAACTATTTTTGAATTATCTCATCACCTACCCCACCCATACCCCCACCCTCATTCTTCTTTGTTCAACCTTATTTCCCCTCGCCTCTACCCTCATTCTTCTTCTTCTCCATCGATCTTTCCGTTTCCACTGAAGCGTTGCGTCTTTACAGTTAGTAAATCATCACCTCCATCTCTTTTTTCTTCTCTGTTACAATAGCGTCCAAAATACACCATTTATTGCTCAACTAACCCCTCATTCACCTTTCATTTTAGTAGCATTGAAAGTTAAAACCTTCCATACATTGTCTTCATCGTCTTTGCACTATTAAATATTTATCACAATTATAAGAAAAATAACAATTTTTTGTCATAAAAAGTTAATCAATTCATATTAATTTCATCAGAATCAATTGAGCTTCGCCAGAATATCAGAGGTTTTAATTAGATCTACATAAGAAACTAAAAAAGAAGAAGGAGAAAGCGGAAAAGAGAGATAGATGGATGGGTGGGATGTGGGTAAAGAAACTTATCAAATAATTGCAAATTTGCAGTGAGGGAACCATCAGAACGGAGGAGAAGATGCTTCCTATTTTTTCTTTTCTTTTTTTTCCGAGAAAAATTAATTATTATTATTATTTATTTATTTATTTATCATTTTCTATAAGTTTAAAAATACATAAATTAAAATATTATTTTTAACTGCTTCACGCGCTTGAGTAGGGTGAAACACACTTGCTTTGTCATGTCAGCATTTTCTGTCTAATAGGAATCACTTTTGAACATATAAAGTGTTTAATAGGTACACGACTAACTTGATGTGTCTAAATGAGATACGCAGACAACTATGAGGGGTCACATATGAATTGTCATCAACAATTACATTATATGATTAACTTAATATGACAAGTGTTCATCAATTACAATTCATATTAGGTTCTTCAACTTATAAAAAATATGACTTCAGCAGCCCATACCTTCTACAATGTCATATATACCACCAACATCATCAACACGATCACCACCACCAACATCACCAATATCAACATCAACATTAACATCAACATCAACACCAACATCAACATCAAGACCAACACCAACATTTATGGCAACATCATCAACATCACCAAGAATAATAAATGCTTCCCTTTTGATGGTTGTTACTCTAGCCAATTCTTTTCTTATCAGATCCACTATAGGATCAGATTTTTTCATGATTCCTAGAGTTAAAAAAAATGGCATTTGCAACTCTTGCTCTGTAGGGGACAATCCATGGATGTACAATCTATAAATAAAAGTAGTTTATATTAAAATTAATCTATAAATTATAATAAATAAAATACTTATTGTAATATTTACCTATAAATTGTATTTTTAACAAATGATTCATATGTTGCAACAGATGGACCTTTATTGGAAGAAAGCTAAACAATAGCAAATAATCAAGTTTTCTTTCAACAGATTACCCATTTGTTGCAGCAGATGGGTCATCTGTTGGAAGTAAGAAAAACAACATCAAATGATTGAGATTTCGTCCAACAAATGACCTATTCGTTGCAAAAAAAATGGTTATTTGTTGAACGTAAGTAAATCAATAGTAAATTCTTAAGTTTTCGTCCAACAAATGACTCATCTATTGCAACATACTAGTCATCTGTTGGATGAAAGCAAAAAAGAAACAAACTCTTATGTTTTCGTCTAACAGATGACCCATCTATTGCAATAGATGACCATTTGATTTTAAAGTCATATTTTTTTTGAAGTCACAATCATTTCTAAAGCATTAATAACTATTTGTTTTTGTAGTCACAAGTGTCTAGTCCAAAACTACTCAGATTTGTGATCAAGGATTCATTCTAAAAGTTGAAATGGTCTCAAATATATAGTTATCTATATTACAATGTAAAATAAATAATATTCTGTTACACTTTTACATCACACATGTAAAAAAAATTAAAAGGGGGCAGTCACTCACAGTCAACAAAAAAATCTATCAATAAAAATTGGCATTGGATCATATAACATTGTCAAATTGATGAGAAAATGACTTAAAAGTAAGAATAGATACAGAAATATGCATATTTCCAAACTCAGCCTAAGACTTAAAATGTAGTCATTTATGAGGAAACGTGACTTAAAAAATAAATAGAGAAATGCACAAATTAACAGCAAAACTGGATCAAGACAGCACAAAAAAATGCACAAATTAGCAGCAAAAACTTCACTAAATCAACTATCAAAACTGGAAGAAAATTGCAGCAATACCTACACTAAATCAACAGCCAAAACTTATCAAAACTGCAGCAATATCTAGACTAAACCAACCGACAACCTAAACTGACTAAAACTGCACTAGAGTATATACTAAAACTACAACAAGCATCAAATATTATATAAAAGTGATAATAAAAATACCCAAGATAACATTTTGATAAACCAAAAAATGAAATCAATAAATAAAACTTAAACAAAAAGCTCTAATTTTTTAACAGAAAACGCGTACAACGATTTGTTCATTCCTATATTTCTTTTAAAACAAATGAACTAAAAACCTCAAAAAAATAAAGCTTTACCCGTAAATTGATGTTCCCTTGACTGGTTAGAATGGATAAATCGAAAGTTGAAAGTTGTATAAGTGATATAAAAACAGACAAGCTAAACTGACCAAAATTACACATCGAAAGTTGAAAGTTGTCGGAGAAACTGGCTAGAAGAACGAAGCAATTTCAATTTTTGGAGAAGATGATCGTCTACGCAGCCGAGAGAGAGAGAGTGAAAAGTTTATTTATTTAGTGTATGGAGTTTTTGTATTTGTAAAAAGATTATACATTTACCAAAAATATTAATTGAGTCGCCAATTAACTTAATCAATTATTTAAATGTCTTTGACCTTTTATTGATCAATATTATCACTAATAGTTAATTTAAGACTTCAAGGATACGTTTTCATCAATTTTCTCCAGTTACTTTTTTATACACTAGTGTTAGGGAACGTGCGTTGCACGTTTGTCTCTTATTATTAAATTTTTATACACTTAAAATTGAGTTATAAAATAGGAATGCTGAAATTAGCAATAGTATTTTTACCATTTATATTTTGTTCACTAAATAATAACAAAAATATACTACGAATACTTGAACATTTTTTGTTATCCTTCATTTGCAGTTTCTCATTCATTTTTCTTCTCATTTTGAATTATGCATATAACATAAATCTTTGTAAATTGGTTCTTAAAAAGCATATTGAAATTTCAAATCTGGAAGTGTTTTTATAGAATAGTGGAGAGAATATTCATATTCAACTTTCAATTTTTAAAAAATTGTAGGTATGAGTAATAATTAACATTTAATTATTAAGCAGAAGAATATCACATTCTCTTAAATAAAATAATATCGTCTAAGGCTAAAGTAGACATTCTAATTTGGACATTACTACTTAACTGTTTATGTGTCCAGCCAATAATCTGGAAACCTGAGTTCACAATTTTTCATCCATAATTAAAATTTTACATCAACAATAAATAGCTTCTCATCACATTTAATAGAAGTTTGATGCATACAACTTATAAGTTCTAAAAAACGTCATCAATTTGGTACATATGCAAATAATATAAACACTTGATATATATGAAACACACTTGCAGCCATCATCATAATTATTATGTTAATTATTTGTTTATATCACTTCTACATATTTTTTTAACCTTGAGAAATATTGTACATGTGATTTATGAAGAGAAAAGAACAATAAAATTTCTCTTTGAATACTTGATATAAATGGAGCAACACAAACTTTTCAAAATGACTTATTCTAGGTATATGGTCAATTTAAAGAATGAATGTTTTCACAAATAAATAATAGACTAATAAGATCAATAGATTATACTATATAAAAGAAAAGTCAAATAAAAATACATTTAAAAAAATCATATGTGATTTTTCTCATTTAGTTATTCCTCTCACTACTAATAAATAATAATCTCGAAAATATATTTATACTAAAGCAAAACACTCTATCGATAATCGCATATCAAATTAACTAATTAATGAATTTCATCAAACATGAATTGTATATCACTAATTTTCATATAGGACACAAGATATTCCAATAGAAAAATAAAATATAAGAAAGTATATCGATCAAAATATTAGAAAAGGATGTACAAAATACTTAAACTTGACAAGGAGGAGTGGATAAAAACAAAAGAAAATTACTGCAATACAAAATGATGAGCAAGATTAATTTTTTGCTTGAGAATCTCTCACCCTCCTCTAGGTATTTTATAGCAGTAGCTAGGATGACTTTTGAGTAGGTACAATTAATTTGCATTAAATTAGTTCGATGATTTTAGTCCATATCAAATTTATTTTAAAAAAAAACTCTTCAAATACTCTTGATTTTTATAAAAAAAGAGAAATTAATTATTAATATGAATTTGTTTTATGCACTAATTTAAATAACTTATTTATTAAATATTTAATTTATATTTTATAATATTTGTTTTAATTATTTTAATATAAGGGTAAAATGGTAATTTAACTTTGAGCTTTGAATTTTTCCACTTGTCATAATATATGATAATGATTAAAAATAGTAAAAATAATAGTGTATATATTTTTTCCCACTTGTAATAATATATGATGATTATTAAAAATAGTAAAAATAATAGTGTGTATATTTTTTTTATTAACACCCCTAATTAGGATAAGCAACTTATATTGGACCTTTTTCCTATTAGAGAAATTTCAATAGGTAATAGTGGTGTTTCCATATCAGAGTGCAGAGTGCGGAGAAAAGAAAGAGATGGTGAAAGTAGTAGTGGGAGAAGAAAGTCAGGTCAAAATAGCTGAAGATCGGCTTAGCAAATCTGGAGTCCCTTCTCAGGTAAATAATAAATTCATGTATGGATGACCAAAGCTGTATGTGATAATTTGTTTGGACAGGTAGGGCTTGTAATTGGGAATATAAGTGGGAAATTAGATCGAGGATTCATATTCGATTTAATCCCAACACCGGTGAATGACAATGGTGAGCCGGCATGTTCCATAATTGGTGAGGCTAAAGATGATCGGAAAAAGGCACCCAAAGGGAAGTCGCTCCCTAATTCTTCCACATTGTTTATTGACAAAGATTGGCTTGCTGAACACGCTCGTCAGGTACCCTTCGAAATATATTAGGTTACTACTTCTCCTATCTCACCCACTGCTAAATTGTGTGGAACAATTTGTATGAATTACTCTGGAGATCCAGACACCGCGAAAGCAGTAGCCCTTTAATTGCTTTGGGGAATCGGCCCAAGGCTCGCAACATGTTGGTGAGCTTTTAGATCCCGCCAATAAAAAGCTAACTGACATGTATGTGGTAAAGTCCATATTCATTTAGTTCAGAACCATTTTGAAATCTTTGATTCAGATGATAAAATGTAGTCGGAAGTTTCCGGTATAGATTAGTGGTTACTTCTCGAATCCTAGATTTCTAATATTATTCTTCTTCACAAACACATCATATATGCTATCTGTTTTTTGGTGGTATCTAGTCATCTCTTGGGTTGTGGGGAAGAAAGAAAGAAACCATAGGTGTTCTGATGGGACATCAACTCCAACTCAATCCCAGGAAGCTAGATGCTTAGTTGTCTTGTTTAGCTGAAATTTCCTACTCGTGATAGCATTGACAGTTTTTTGGGGCTTTGTTAGCTCCATGGTACTAGTTGAGTTTTTTTTGTAATAGAAGCTAACATGTTTTTTTGCTTCAAAAATCTATTGGCTTTTGCGTTTGTAATTTGATACCTTCCGGTTGTCATATATCAATGACAATATCTTAGTTCATCTAAAAAGAATATGATATCTTTATTTGGTAAAAAACACCTATGATATCTTCTAACATTCAAATATCATATTACTGGCTGTATATAATGTTTAGTGCTTCCCTTTGCTTGACAGAGCTTGTGGGTGTTGAGGAGCATGTAGTAGCACCTTGATGCCTGCACTAACGTGCCTTTCATTTTCTGTGATGTTCGCAAACTATGCAACTGAAATGCTTCTTCTACTGCTGCTACACTGTGTGATGCAAATACCTCCTCTATTTGACAAACTACCATATGTTTTCTTAACTTTGTAGCCTTGTATATGAACTTTGTTTGGAAGAATATTCAAATGAGTACAGTGGATTTAAGAAATATCTCTTGTCCTAACTCTCTGGGTGTTGTGCTGGCAACTTCTCAATTGACCACAAACTTCAGATTTTTGTGGAAAAGGCCATCATAGTGAATAATCAAAATATTATGAATCATGTAAATCCTATGTAGAGTTATGCTTTAATATATTCATCTTTCAGGTTGGGAGAATGCTAGTGGGTGGCGTGAAGGTGGTTGGCATCTATATATGGACCAATGAGAGCTCATTCAAAAATTCAACCATCACGCTTTGTCAGGTTTTACTATTATAACTTGAAGTCAACGCTATATTTTCTTCTCTGTACCCGAGGCTCTACCATAACTGCACTATTGTGTTATTTTCTGGAATAGGAGGCTCTCATGTAGTAAGTCTCTGTTGTCATGCCTTTTACGGTGAAGTTAACTTACCTTCCAGAAAATGCTTAATGAAACATGAAACTTATAATTTCCATTTACTCATAATTAGTTTTCAATGTTAACTTCTGTCATTATTTGTATTCTTGCTCTCTTTCTCACTTGCTTATTGTACAGGCTGCAAAAGCAGTTGCTGAAGCGGCCCCTTTGTTGGAAGTGCATTGGGATGAAAGATTGCTTGTGCACATTGGTTACAGTCCCTTGAGGTTATCTGGTCTAACTATGTGTTCTTACATTCCTTTTCAAAAACATATTGGAATAGGCCCTTATTGTTGATTTAACAGATAAGATGTATTCCAGGTGGACATGTCGAAATTGCTCGTTGGCTTCAAATATTACATCTGGCAATATACGACCTTGCGATTTCAAAATGGGAAAAATTCTGAGTACTCGTCAGGCATTCCGATGCACATATGACTTTGATTGGAGGTGAACTTTTCTGTTTGCTGGAATTGCTCATTTTTTAAATCATTCTTTGGTGTATTGGACTGAACATGAGTTTTGATTTCATAGTGCCACATTTCAAACCAAAAAGAAATTCCAACTATCTCAAGCAACTCATTTGTTTGTTATTTTAATTGCATGATTGTTTGTTAGGATATTTCTTTTTTGGCATGACAACATTGATAAGGAGGCAAAAAACGTCCTCCCCGTTTTCCCTGGCACTAGAGAGAGGTTGGAGAAGTGCCATATTAATGTCTTTGAAGAACGTTAGGCAAAATAGTGAGTGAAAAATGGCTTGTCTCAAACATTGGGTAACTTTCGTTGTTGAGATAGGCTTGTATCACACTATGGCTTTTGGTTTGTTTTTCTGCACTAGTATGACAGAAGAAAGAAAGAAATCTTATGTTTTGGGGGGTGGGGAGACTGGAGAGGGTGGTGTTGGTGGGTGGGTGGCGGGTGAGTAGGCCTTTTTGATCAAGTGGTTTGCAATAAAACTGTTTAACCTTTCCTTTGGTTGGTTGCAGCCATTTTATATAAGTTAGGGTGATTTTGTCGTAATAAAGGTGTGATTAGAAAACTATTATCCCTCTGTGTTATGATGAACTGGAGGTTGCATTTATAGTAGATCCTTTCTCTTCTTTGTTTTGTAGCTTTGCACTTCCTTTTCTTGTGATCCCTATATGGTATATCTCTCCACACAAGCTTAGTAAACCCACTGTACCAGTGGAAACAATTCAGTTTTGTGACTTTCATAAAATAGAGATATGTCAAATATGATATTTTCTGCCAGAATCATGGCTCTTTATGACTCCAGGACTCTGTGTTACCATCCCCTCATTTATGTTCGCAAAAATGATTCATTTTAAACTTGTGCTACCTTGTTAGTACCATCACATAACTCATGAAGTGTTTTTCCTAGTCCTACCTTTTGTTTTTAAGTACTCAAATCAATTATGTTTGTTTATTCTTTTTACTGATTTTCTTAGAGATCTCAGAGAAATTCAGAGAAAATGTCTCACGGTTGAGCAACATGTTTCCAGGTTGCCCATATACCAGGGTTCAAGTAACAAAAGATTGGTTGACATTCTTCATCATGGGATTTCAATTCATGCCAAAGAGCTTAAAGGTGCCAAAGCATTGATTGATGGGAAACTGGTAATGAACTCTAGACTACATCAACCACTATTTTAAAACTTGGATGGTAGTTTTCCTCTTAAATCATCCTCATGGCCAGTCCTTACGATTTTACTACCTCATGTTGCAACTTTTAGTTCTCTTTCTTTCATTTTAATTAATTGCTAACAGAAAATATTTACTCTAAACAGTGCTAGTTCTTGAGTAGTGACTTATCAATTGGGCTTTAAAATATGATATAGGCTGCTACTCTATACTTGATTTGCTTGCTTGTCCTCTATGAAAATATGAGCCCGGTCTCTTTCCTTAGTTATTATGTTTGGAAATTCACATTTTTTCTTAAATTTCTAGGCAAATGAGGATGAGCAATTTGATTTAGGTGGTGTACATGATGTTGAATTTCTCCTACCTTTCATGGAAGATACGTATTTGGAAGGTCTGTAGACATTCTCCAATTTACACAATTAGCCTTTCTTTTGAAGTTGATGAAGTGAGTTAGTTGCTATACAGCAATTTCTTTCTTTCTGTCATTCATCTCCTTTTTATTGTGAAGTATGCAGCCAAAAAGAGATTACAGGTCTTCTAGTCTTCAGCGGCTCTGTCTGCTCCTATGCTTACTCAAATTCGAAGGAACCATCTTCTCAAGCTTTGGCTGACATAAAGGTATTTTAACTTCCCATTTGATGTTGTCTGCTCTCTACATTAAGAACTAAAAGGTTCAGTAAATCTGTTCTTACTTATCTGTTGCATTCATGGATGATAAGATGTTCTATTAGATTTCAGTCCATTTGTTGGGCTTCAGAAAGCCATATTATCACAGCATATTTGACGGGTTACTCAAAGCAGAGAGATTCATTTGTATTTTCTTCATAAGATCAGATCACAGGCGTCGTACACCTGGTTCTGGATTTAACAGTGATTTTATATCACAAAGGGAATATTTTACTATTTGGGTTAGAGTGAACTTGGTTTTAGCTCACATTTGTTCTGCATAATGCTAGAACGTAGATCCTTGTTGTCTTAAGGATTCTTTTTTTCCAGCATTTAACATCTGGTCTTCTTGGTGTTTAGGAAGACATAATTAAGAGTCTAAGAAGCAGGTTAGATATCATGTGTGATGAGGCAGACAGGAAATCAGATTCTAAAGAGGACAGAACTGAAGAGAGCAACAACCAGATATTAAGTGGGAGTGCAGTTCTGCAACTTGATTTACAGTTACAGAGGTATAACACAGTGTAATGATATCTTTTCTTTCCTCTAGATGTCCAGATTTAATCCTGCACACTTATTTTTCACCATGGCATCGACATCTGTTTGCAAAATTCTCTAGTTCTTTATTTTTTACCTGGTATGGACTTTAGTATTTTAATGAGATTTAATTCTCTTATAAACTTTATTCAAAATTGAGGATTTGATACTTCCTCTATTTTTCTGATGAAATTTGATACTTCCTCTACCATATTCTTATTAAGAACTACAAGAGTAATTTTGTCACTGGTCATACTTATGACTAAGGGTGCTTATGGTTCAGTTCGGTCCGGTTTATCGGTCTGTAAATATGTTAAATGTATTTCATTTTGCTAAACAACTTTGTAGTTATTACACTTTGACCTTTACCCTTAACTGGACGGGTAGCAATTGGCTTGTTAACGATGCTGAAATGGTTTGCTTTCTTTTTAAACAGAAAACATTGCAGTATGTCATTTCCTCGAAGAGTATTTTTACCTTGGCTGGCTGATACATTCCTCTGTGACTATATACAACCATCTGAATCAGTTGAGGTGAGTTAGTTGCACCCTTTATATTCTTTGGTGAAGCAAATTATACTACACTCAGCCGTATTTCTTTTATTTGTCTTCCATTAAACATAAATGACATTTTTTCCTTATATTATGTTTTCTTGCCTTAAAGAATAGGCACTACTCTAAAGTCCTGTAACTATACTGAAGCTGCAGACACTTTCGTATTTGCGTGTTTGCCTTATAGTATACATGATCCTTGTACATTTTTCCAGTTGGTGTTTCACCTCAAGGAATGTGTTCCTTGTGACAATTTTTTCATTTTTAGGATTAGAAGTTGTCAAGAAGATCTAATCTCTGTATAATGGTTGAAGCTCCTTCCTTGATCTCACTTGCTGAGTTCTTTAATGGGACCTTTTGTTGTCTCTCTGTGATAATTGTACATTAGAGATCAGTTGATCTGCCTTGTCTATTTGGTAGAGAAGTGGTTTGAGCAGTATTTGTTAAGACATTGTTTACCATATTGCTCAATGCAACTAAATATGTTGGATCAATTATACTCAACTCTGATGTGCTGTACTTTGAGTTAGGTTCTCCTGGATCATTTTGCCGAGCTTATGTCTCTAGAGTTCCCCAGTATTTCTTCAATAATCTTGGAGCCTGAAGCTGAAACTGAAGCTCCTGCGTTGGTATCCACCACAAAATCATTTTTGGAGGTGTCAACCCCATATGCTCTACTACCTAAGTCGGACGATCCACTCTCAAATAAAAATAGAGCTGCTACAATCTTGACAAGTGACCAGAAATCGACAAACACAGCTGGTTTTAACTTGATGATAGCTGTTTTAGTTCTTGTTGTATCAGTTGTGGTAGGGTTTGTGGTATTTTCTGTTAGGTCATCATCTTAATTCTTAGGGAACAGGGATGGTTCGAACAAAAAATATGTTCAGATCAAATCTGATGATACTAACTACTAAGGCTATCATTAACAATTATACCATAGTAGAAGTGTGTGTATACTATGCGTTATTAACATGTCGGTAATTATTTTTATCTATCTCTGACATTTTTTGGCTATTTCTAACTCACAACTTCCCTTTCATTTGATACGCTTAAATTACACTTCTATTAAAGAAGTATAAGCGATCATTGTCAAATAAAGAATCCAACTGTAGGTTGGGATCGATCCTACGAAGAATATGGTTTAGACTTAAACTTAACTCACTCTCTCTTTTTATTCAAAATATTTTCGAGAGTAAACAGGGGGTTGTGTAACTAAAGTAACAGATTGTGAAAGCGAGATGAGCAATTTGAGATATCAATATAAGATGGAAATTGGAGCATATGTATTCCCCACAAGCTCTTAATGCAGTAATTTTAATAATATTAATCCTATTCTAGTGTTTGACATGCAAGGCCAATAAGTTATGTATCTCTAGTGATTGATACTGTTAGTAGGAATTTTAACTCGTGACTTGATAAATCTACAAATGTGTTTTTTACTAATCCTTACCTTCATTCCAAATTAGTCATGTTGTCAATTAAACTTAGGGTATTCACCATCTCCTCAATTGATTAAAGTTGGACAAATAGATAACAAATCTTTAACTAAATCTATGTTGTTTAATCTTTTTCTTATTCGTTACCCCCTTTGTAAGGAAAGTAACAAGTAGGAAAGATACGAGTTCTAACGTTGAGCACCGCTAGAAAGACTTTTGAACAAAAAGATTAACAATACACGTATAGACACTACTCAAGATTACTTATTTATTATTCATATTTTCTTAATTGCTCATGGTTTCCACAACTCTAGTTGTGGCGATTTAGCTACTCATGTTTGAGAGTTCACAATTTATAATTAGGTTAAACGAATTCATGAACTTACAATTTAAAAAGATGAAAATTGAAATCTTGAATTGAAATTCAAAGTAAACTTCCATAAACCAACTTCTGGAAATTAAATTGCTAAGACGTTCCAAAATAATCGCAAAAGACCAAAAAATAAAATAAAATTATACAATAATGTCAAACTCCCAAATACGGAAAATACAACCCATATTTATAGAGTTTTAAATCCTAAACCCATTAGGAAACACAATAAGGAAAATTAGTTTAGGATGAAGTTTCGATTGATGGCAGGACCTACGGACTGTAGTTCGACCTACGGACCATAGTCTACCTCTGTGGACCAACACTTAGAAACTAATTCAGGTACTGAAACTTTTGATCACAAATGACGGATGTACAGGACGGGTCGTCACTCAACCTACGGTCTGTCGTTAACTTCGTGGTTCCACACTTGGTCATATTTTCTAGATCTTCCACCTATGATGTGCCACCTACGGGCTGTCACTGGATCTACTGTCTCTGGTTGGCTCCGTTGGTTGTTGTTATTGCTAACCATAGTCCCGTTTTCTCTCAATCGCTTCCAAACCAATTTCCTGTAAAAGAGTACACAAAAACATTATTTCCAATAACAAAATAGCTTAATACACACACAAACACTAAGTGAAATGCATCGAAGATACCCTAAACGCACAGTATATCAACACCCACAATTTAAACTTCTTGATTTTCCTCAAGCGACACACTAAGACTCTAAACGACACTTGTATAGAAACAACATACAAACTCAACCAATCACATGACCTTCTCAATCAATTTAATCACTTAATGCAAACCTTTTCATCTAGACTCAACAAGCTAACTCATGTAGATCAAAACATAACATAGACTGACCAACAAACATCACAACATACACTTTTCAACAATCACTAAGGCATCAACTCTCGGAACTATGGTACTAGTGCCCTCGCTTCAAATAGATCCCTTTTCGCACCATAAAGCTGATTTTTATGTTTAAGGATTCAGCCAAAACTCACGCTCAGAAGTGAATTCAAATACCATTTGTGCTCAATTTCACGGGCTTGACTTTATCTTCATTGCACAAACTCTCCAAACTAATCACTAGGATCACTAAAGGACTCTATTATCTTGTAACGTTTGCTCAGGGTCAGGTAGGGTACATTTTGAGTTCTTTTAGTGACTCTTCTGGCCTCCTTGACATTACATTGGCTTCTTACCTCTTTTCTCAAACAATTATTGACATATTCTTTCTTTTTTGCTCTTTTCCTTAACTTTCTTCAGCACATTTGTGACTTTGACTTTACAGCTCTTCTATTCCACTTTTCTTTTTCATTCCTGGTAATTCAACATCGTTATCACTCTTTTTGTTTCTTTTGAACCTAGTCACATCTTTTTCTATCATTTTCCTTATTCTACACACAACTCTTTTTATACCATTTTTTCTTTTGGTTTTCTTTTTCATAGCCACCCTCAACTTATGTATTTTGCATTAGTTAAGGTGCACAATATTCTAGATCGGACCAAGCCCAAGATTAAGGTAACTTTTGAATCACCCACCCTCAACTTAGACTTTTGGCCTAAGTTAAGGTACACATGTCCAAAAACACTTTTTTAGGGAATGTGAGTTAGGTGTATTGCAAGAAGTGGTCTACATTAAGCTCAACCAGTTGGATATAAGGGAGTATTTTATATCTTTTGGTTGGATTTTTTAGGCTTTTAAGTGGAATTGTTATAACAAGGGCCTATGGTCATTTCCCAATCCCTAGCCTAGATTATCTTCATAAGGCCAACATGTCAAGTTCTAGATTGACAAATGCAATATGAATATACAAAATCCACTCACATACACACTTGACACATTGTTTCATATTACTGGATTATTGAATTACAGTTCAAGTTTTAGCTTATGTCAATCTACCATACTGGTTCCTTATCATGTCGAATATCCAACATATTCAACTCATCAAACCTATAGATCTAACACATTTAAAATTTTTGGACATGTATCAATTTCATGCTCTTAAGTCATCATGTTTTCATTTTCTACTTACTTCTACACATACAATTCTAAACATGTCATTTCAACATAAGAGTAAACCAGTCCCTTGGGAGGAAAGAACACAGGTAAGAAAACCCCAATAGAGGGCTATGAGTTGGGTTATTCAGACTTCACCCTATCACTCACAATCCATTTACCCCACCTCCAATCAAATATGGTGCAACTTCCCTCAATGCACAGATAAAAGAAAAGTAAAGTGTAGGTAGAAGCAAACATGTGGCGCATATGCACCAAAGATCCATCAAGAGATGGGTTGGTAAGATTTCTTGGAACCAGTGCCCTCATCAACAGCAGGAACACCATAAGCAGTTCTCCTCGATGCACCAGCAAACTCCATCTCACAGGCTCTCCACAAACGCAACTCCACCTCGAATAAAGATTGTCATTGGGCAACCTCAACTTTCTGCCTCTCCCTCTTTTTAGCTCGGTGAGTCTTTGTCACGACCGAGAGCACTCCCTAGTCACACATGGCGTACTCGACCTCTCGGAGGTCTTATACAAAGCCCTTAACATACATCATTGCACATATCATAGAATAATAGCGGAAAATTTAAAACTTTTACTTCGGAAGTTCAAGTTCACTTCATATATGAAAAATATAATCTATTCTTGTCTCACAATACCATCTAGACATAGGAATTAGGAATTTGGGACTTAGACCTTACATCCAATAGAAAGTCTAGAATAGGAAATACAAGATAGTCTCTCAATAGACAAAAGAACTAAAGCTAGAATCATAGGTGTAGTGTCCTCGGACTAGAGGACTCACCAACTTGGAGAAAGGAAATCCAAGTATCTTGAGAAATGTCCTTGAATCGCCTCAACGACCTGAACATACATTGTTTGCGAAAAAAGAGAGAAAATATGGGTTAGTACAACACACATACTAAGTATGACTACTATGCATAAAAACCATGGAAACATGCATTAAAGGATAGTTTAGTCAAAGACAAGCTTTTTATCAAGAAAACCCAACAGAATATCATCTTAACATGTACGCAACCGAAGCAATACTAGTGCAATGCAAAGAATAGAATCTCATAACCCTATCCAAACCTAGGTATCACATTGAGCAACCCACTTCATACATACCTTCAGAATATAATATTTCATCATAAATTTCCATATTCATCATAATCATACATATTTTTCCATACATAAGTCATAACAAAAATAGTCTTAAGAGAACACTAGTACAAGTATCTCTTAAGATCCCACAAGCGCAGTGTGTAAGAGAAATCTCATATCCTTCCTTTCACTACGTAGAACCCCTTAAGAAATCCTTAGTGAGAGTTCATACATTTCATTCATTCATTTACTTTTATATTAGGGAAAAGGCTTCAATAACTGACATAGACCATGTGAGCTACACGGAATCCGGTGTTATACTCCCACACCGAAAAGAGAGGATTAACACTTGCCTAAGATATAACCTTTTGTACATAGCTATCTAGGTGGATCCATTAAGCTAGAGTCCTATGCGGGCACGTAGTTAAGGGTCATGAGATTGTTACAGGAAACCCTAACTTGCTAAACTAGGGGTTTACATATCATGAGACAACACATATCTTGGGAATCCGGATTTACTAAACATGAGGAAACCCATGTGGGGATCCGGACTTACTAAACGTGAGACCTCCATATCATTTACATGCCCTTTCGGTGCTAAGCATCTATTTCCTTTAGTAATCCTCTTTAGTCATCACATTAGTTCCCATAAGCCTTTACTAGACTCTCATGTAAACATTTTATTATAATAGCTCATAGGTGTTCATACATTAGAACAATCCTTTCACTTTTGAAACACTATCAATAGAGTCAATCTTTCACTTTAACAATTCATTAAAATCATGAGAACTACCTTTCAATCACATAACAATCATACCATAACATACATACATACTTCATAGAAAATTTAACTGTATAGGATTAAGGATGAGGAAACCATGTCATTAACACCACAACAGCATAATATATATAGCATCATTACTATGTAACTAATTCATCTTTCATACATGAGTTCATTACAGAACAAACACCCGTACCTTCTTGCCCTTCATGAAACTTCATACTTCAATCACCTAACAATGAATAGTTAATCCATGAAATAAGGTAATTTATGAATAAACAATATAACTGACATCAATATAAACAATTGATATATTTATCATCTTTAATTAATTCACCACATCAAATCCAAGATTTATGAAATTGGGGAAGAAAATGGGTCCAAGGGAATTTAAAGTGAACAACAACAATTACGCATCGTTATACACCTAAACAACCCTAAGTAATCATAATTAACCATAATTGATTCATAAATTTTGGTTTTAGAAGAAGACCCATGAGTAAAGAAAACCCCTAGATTTTGGGGGGTTTTGAAAACATCTTTGAAGGAACCTCTTGGGGCAAAGAACATCAAGAGTGAAAACAACCATACCTTATTGTAGACCTAAACACGAAATTGAATTGAAAAATTGGAGAATTGATCCTATTCTTAGAGCTTCAAAGTTCTTCAACGGAGGTTTGGGTAGAGAGAGAATTTAGAGAGAAGAGAGACTTTTGATTTTCAATTTGGGGGTTCTGTTTTTGATTGGTAAAATGGTGTAAAAACTGAATGAAAACCAATGTATACCCATCCCCTAAAATACCCCTCACTTAGTTTGACCTTTTAACTTAGTCTAACTTGAATTTTATTTTAAGAATTTTCATTGCGAAACAAGTACGCGATGCGGAGGTGTTTCCTGGAGTTTCTGGAAATTTAATTTTGGGAAAGAAATGTCAACGATCGTCTTTGCGATGCGCAGACACATTTGTGCATGACTGGAGCAAGTCTGCGACGCACCCTTCCCAAGATATTGCCTGAATTTTTTCTTTCTTCGTTTGTCGTCTCTAGCCCATATAAAATTCCACCATTCTATCCCTAACTCTTAGGATCGTGATTTCCCCTTTTTAGGTCATAATCTGTTAAGTTAGGCTCTAGCTTAGGTCATAGAATTTTCAGAGTATTTCAATGCTCCCCCCTTAGGAACATTCATCCCCAAATGACACGTTAAACCTTTATAGGGGAAAAGAAAGAGACTCAAGGCTAGAAGCCCAACAACAAGCAATATCAAAATGAGGCACAACTCATAGGAGGAATTCTCAACTCCTTTCAACACATTATCATATCATCAAAAAAGAGGAACTTAATCCACAACTCATCATGTACAAATTCTCATCATATAAGGAGGAACTACCTACTCAATATGAATATTAAAGAGATGACACGCAAATTTTCTGTCAAAACTACATCAAACATGTTCGATACGACTCTCATGAAGACAATATATTTTCATAGCACATAAGAGTGCAATTCAACCATGAGAAGCATAATGCATGAAAACTCAAATACAACTACACATGAATTTTCACATAAGCACGCACATACAAGGTCAATCATGACAAGTTCTTCAATACACATGACTCTCAATTTCATACTAAATTAAGAGAAACTACTAACATCAATTTTGTAAAGGAGTAAGAGGATAGACATTAGGATAACGAGATTTCATGTCGTCCTTGCCTCCCATGTAGCACCCTCTACTAGGTGGTTCCTCTTTAAAACTTTAACGGAGGACACCTCTTTATTCTTCAACTTCTTGACTTGACTATCTAAGATCTCAACGGAACCTCTTCATAAGAAAGGTTCTAACTCACCCTAAACCTTCCAAAGGGAGAATAGACCCGTGTCACTAATACACTTCTTAAGTATAGAAACATGGAGTACCAGGTAAAGTGAGGCCAATTCATTGGGCAATTTCAACTCATAACCGACATTGCCGAATAACTTCAAAATTTCATATGGGCCCATATACCGGGGACTAAGTTTCCCCTTCTTACCAAATCTCATTACTCCGTTCATGAGTGAGATATTCAAGTAGATCCAATCACCTACTTCAAACTCAGGTTCCTTCTTCTACTGTCGGCATAAGACTTTTGCCGACTTTGAGCCATTCTTAACCTATACCTTATAAGGAAAACCTTCCCTGTGGATTTATAAACCATTTCAAGGCCAAGAAGAGCAAACTCTCCTACTTCAAACCACTCAATCAATGATCTACACCTCCTACCCTAGAGCGCGTCAAATGGTGCTATAACAATACTTGAATGGTAACTATTATTGTAGATAAAATCCATTAATGGTAGATGATCATCCCAATAACCTTTGAAATCAATAGCACATGCCATCAACATGTCTTCCAAGGTTTGGATGGTATGTTTTGCTTGACCATCCGTGTGGGGATGAAAAACTGTACTAAATTTCACCTTTGTACTAAGCCTTTCTTGAAATGTCTTCCAAAAGTAGGAAGTAAATCGAGTGTCTCTATCCAAAATAATGTCAAAGGGACTCCATGAAACTTCATTATCTCTCTAAAATACACCTTAGCATAATACTCTGCCGAATAAGTAACCTTGATGGGTAGCAAAAGGGATGATTTTGTCAACCTATCCACAATAACCCAAATGGAGTCATATTACCTTCTAGTTCAAGACAAACCTACCAAAAAATCCATATTGACATCCTCCCACTTCCAAGTGGGGATGTCGATTTCTTGATATGAACCACCCGACCTTTAATGCTCGGCTTTGACTTATTGGAAATTTGGACACTTGGCCACAAAGGTCACTATGTCCCGTTTCATTCCGTTCCACCAATAGTTCTTGCATAAGTCATGACAGATTTTGGTGGCCCCTGGATGGAATATCGGGAACCATGGGCCTCTTCTAAGCTTGGTTTTCTTATACCATCCACATCCGGTACACACAACCTTCCTTGGTGCCTAAAAACCCCATCCTCTCCTTGAGAGAAAGTTTCTATAGTTTTGTTGAGAACAAACTCTTTTAGTTCCATCAAAATATGGTCAAGGTGTTGCTTAGACTTCACATCAACAACGGATGACTTGAAATTATGACGAATCATGACACCCCCTTTTGGAGAATCTCCTAGTCGGACACTGAACCTGGCTAGCCTATGTACGTCATGGGCTAACTCCCTTTTATCTTCTTCCACATGTTACACACTACCCATAGATACATGACTCAAGGCATCCACAACGACATTAGCCTTGCCGGGATTGTATAGGACACTTATGTCAAAGTCTTTCAAGAGTTCCAACCACCTCCTTTATCGTAGATTCAATTCTTTTTGGCTAAAGACGTATTGAAGACTCTTTTGGTCAGTAACCACATCAATACATATTCCATAGAGATAGTGTCTCCAAATCTTTAAAGCAAAAAATACAACATCTAGTGCAAGATCACGAGTTGGATAGTTTTTTTCAGTCACCTTGAGTTGTCTCGAGGCATAAGCTATCACATTACCATGTTGCACGAGGACACAATCCAAAACCACTCGGGACGCGTCATAATACACTACAAACCCTTCGTTACCCTCCAACAAGGTCAACAGCGGAGCGGTGGTGAGTTTATCTTTCAATAATTGGAAGCTCTTTTTGATGACTTCGACCATTAGAACATAGAATTCTTTTGGGACAAGGTTGTTAATGGAGATGCAATAGATGAAAATCCCTCAACAAACCTCCCATAGTACCTGACCAAAACCAAAAAGCTTTAAATCTCGGTAGGACTCAAAGGTCTAGGCCAACTTTTTACCGCATCCGTCTTCATAGGATTGACCTCTACACCCTCATCAGAGACAATGTGACCAAGGAAGGCAACCGACCTTAGCCAAAACTCACACTTGCTAAACATAGCAAAAAATTGATGATCTTTCAAGACTGGTAAAACAACCCTCAAGTGACTCATGTGATAGCGTTTGGAGTATATCAAGATATCATCGATAAAGACAATAACAAAAGAGTCAAGAAAATCTCTAGACACACGCGATTCATAAGGTCTATGAAAGCCGCTGGGCATTTGTAAGACCAAAGGACATCACTAAGAATTCAAAATTGCCATATATTGTTCGGAAGGCCATTTTTGGAACATCAACACCTCCCACCCTAAGTTTGGTGATAACCCAACCACAAGTCAATTCTCAAAAAGTAACTCAGTCCTTGGAGTTGATAAAATAGGTCATCAATCATAGGGAGTGGATACTTATTCTTTATAGTGACCTTATTTAATTTTTGGTAATCAATACACATCCTAAATGAAGCATATTACTTTTTGACTAATAACACCAGTGCACCCCATGGAGATATGCTTTGTTGTATATAACCCTTATCTAGAAAATCCTTAAGTTGAGTTTTAAAGTCCTTCAATTCGGCAAGGTCTATCCAGTAAGGATGGATTGAGATGGATTTTGTATCTGACAATAAATTGATGCCAAAATCTTTTTCTCATTTGGGAGGAATTCTGGGAAAGTCATGGGGAAAGACTTTCGAAAAATCCTTCACTACGGGGACAGACTCTTAAGAGGAGTCTCGGACTCAAGATCCTTGACCCTCATAACATGATAGAGACATCCCTTAGAAATTAAATTACAAGCTTTTAGACATGAAATAATTAGACCTCTGGGGATTGATTTTCTATCTTCTATTCTAAAACGGGTTCATTTGGAAATTGAAACATGACTACCCGAGTTTTACAATCAATGGAAGTAAAACAAACATATAGTCAATCAATCCCCAAAATGATATCCAAGTCCAACCTATCATGTTCTACTAAATAAACCAATGTAACTCTATTGGGCAATGAAATGAGACAACCCCTATAAACTCTTCTAACAACTACGAAATCACCCACAGGGGTAGAAACCAAAAAGCATTCATCAAAGACATTGGGAAGCATATTAAATTTCGTAGCCACTAAAGGAGTTACAAAAGGAAAATTGGCACCGGGATCCAACAATGCATAACATTAATTAAAAATAATTGCAACATACCGGTAATATCATCCAGAGATCTCTCTTGATCACCTCAAGATTGGAGATTATAAAAGCGATACTTCTTAAGAGCATCGGAATTCAGACCACTCACTTGTGTTTGAGAACGTACCCTTCCTTGAGCCTTTAACATAGGGCAGGCCCTCTTCATGTGGACACTCTCACAATAGCAACCACTCGTGCCAACTAGTTGATGTACCGTGGTTTCACGGTACTTTCAGTGCTTTTTCCTTAAGATTGGTGTGTGTCTAAAGCCTTTTAATAAGAGCTTTAACAGGTTTTTATCTTTGTTGTGCAGGAAAGGTGTCCAAAACCAAAACGCAGAAGGAAGCTGAGATTTAGTGCAGAAGTGACCCATGAAGGCCATCGACGGACCATCATCACATCGACAGACCGTCGACGGTGACCGTCGATTAGAAGTTCAGGCATCTAGAGAAACACGGGGAAATCTGAACAAGTGTGGGGCTACGGAAGGATCGATGGTCCGTCGATTGATCAACGGAATGTCCTAGTAAATTGTCGATCTGATTAGAAAATGTACGAGTACCCAAAGTTGAAGAAAATCTATATATGGAACGATGGAAGGCATCGACGGATCGTAGGATCATCGACGGACCGTGCTATTGGTCCATAGATTGGATCAGAGAAGATGCTAGTTGAAGGCTAAAAAAAGATGCTAAGTCTGAACTTACGGAGGTAGTCGACGGTCCGTCAATGAAACGACAGACTGTCTAAGGGGGTCATCGATTGAAGCCGCATTTTTTGGACACCTTTCCTCATTTGAATTCCTTTTAATTTAGGACAACATTTTTATAAATAGAGTAAAACCTCGTTTTTGGTGTTGGAATCTATTATTACTTTCTTAGTTTTGTTCTTGGAGATTTGTTTTTTCAACTTTGACATTAATTCAAATTTCCAGATTTGGTTTTCAAGTGATTTTTGTGGTTTCGAGTTGAATTTCTGGATTTTCTTCAAATTTGTCATAATAAGTTCATGATTTATTGTTTATCAACCATGAATTGTGTTATTCTATGCATGAGTAACTAAATCCACAACTAGGGTTGTGGGAACCATGGGTGATTAACAAAGTAAACCTATCTTAATAACAATTCTCACATAGGTTATTGCATGTATTGATATTTCTTTCGCTTAGAAGTGTTTTTAACGAGTGCACGTGTTAGAACTCACCTTATTTGTACTTGCCGGACCAAGGAGGTAGTTATTAGGATAAGAATTATCAACATAGATTTAGTAGGATACTATCTAATAAGTTAGTCTCGATTGTTGCGAAGTAATAACTAAGCCATCCATCAAATACGATGCTTAATATGAAGTAACGGTAAGAGTTAGTAAATTAGACACACGTAGTCGGACCAATGTACGGGGTGAAATTCTCTAAATATCGAACTAAGGATTTAGAGATACGATACTTATCACTTTGCATGCAAAACACTAGGGAAGAATTGTTATAGCTAGGAATACGACATTATGAACCTATGGGAAACATTTACACCCTAGTTTCTCTCACAACTTGATAAACACCAAAGATTTACTCCTGTTACTTTTTTGATTTAGAATTATCAAAAAACTTTTGTTTCACAAAACCCCCCTCTTTAATTACTCATTTTTGGAAAGGACTTGACTAAATAGAAGTAATCGTACATTGAAGTTAAGTCTAAATCATTTTCCTCGTGGGATAGACCCCAACCTAATAGATGGGTTCTTTACTTGATACGACCGCTTATACTTCTTTAGGAAAGTGTAATTTGAGCGTATCAAATTTTGGCACCGCTGCAGGAGAAAGTGGCTTTTAGATTAACTTTAGTAACATTACTGAATTTTAGTCATAATTTCCTAATTTTACTTTTTTTTTCTTTTATTATTGTTTCTTTCAGGTCTAGCTCTAGTGTATGCCAAGTACACGAAGCCGAGGAGAACCAATACTTTGTTCGGTTCTGAACTGAACCGTACACTTCGTAGAATGAATAATCTGCAGAATCCAGCTAATCTAGGAAATGGGATCAATCGCCAGCCTCCACCACCGGTTGATGGTCATAATCAAGTGTTTGCAAAAAATCTGGATGATGATGCTTTGAGGATGCAGCCTCCTATCCCACGCCCTCAAGAGTTTTATAGGGGCAATATTAACATCACTGATTCTGATGGGCCTCTTGTCCTACCTCCTCTACCGCTGGGTCACACATTCGTGGTAACAGTAGCTTGATGCAGATGTTCACCGCAAGGGGTTTGTTTTCAGGGCTACCATCTGTGAATCCATATGCTTACATCGCCAAACTGAGGTCGGTGTGCAAGAGTTGTGTAGGGAGGCCTGACTTGGATATGAACATCATCAGGTTGAGAGTGTTCCCTCTTTCACTAACGGGAGAGGACGAAATATAGTTTACTGAGTTGCCATATAATTCTATCTATACGTGGGATCAGTTGAGGGATGTGTTCCAAGTATTGTACTACCCGGTTTCCAAAAAGCTCAACGACAAAGATAGAGTGAACGACTTTGTGGCACTACCTGCGGAGTCAGTGAGTAGCTCTTGGGATAGATTTACTGCTTACGTGAGAGGTGTCCCGAACCACCGCATTGATGATGATTCATTGAAAGAGTACTTCTATCAGGGACAAGATGATAATAATAAGGCAGTGCTTAATACTATTGCAGGTGGTTCTTATGGTGAGTGCACATATGCAGAGATCGCAGAGAAGTTGGAGAAAATCTCTCGCATCAACAAGGCTGGGAGTACTAGAAAGTTGGATACTAGGAGAAATACCTTTGCAGTGCAAGCTACACATAATTCGGCCACAGATGAGATTCGTGAAGAGATGACTCAAATGAGAACTGAACTTGGGTTGGTATTGAAACATGCCACTGGAGGTGCAGAGAAGGTAAATGCGGTGAATTACTTGACTAAACCACCACCGCCAGCGGATGACTACTATTATGAAGAGGATACTTATGCAGTGAATGATCAGACGGGGGTTTTCTGACCTAACTACCAAGGCTCCAATCAGGAGAATTGGCATCAAGGTCAAGGAAATCAAGGTCGGAACTATGGGAATTACAACAGAGAGGGCCATTATATTCGAGATGGAAACTATAACTGCGATAATAACTTCAACCGGGGTAACTATGGTATTAAAAATGATCAAAGGGCCCTATGTTCCACCTCAAAATTGGGACGTTGCTTCTAAGGATAGTGGATGTAGTATGACGCGAGTTGAAGATTTGTTGCAGAAGATGATGAGAAGGTTTGATGCTAGTGATGAGAAATCAAAGGAATTCAGAGGTGATTTGGCTAATATTGGGCAAAAGGTTGATGCACATGCGGTCTCGAATAAGCATCTTGAGTTACAAATGGCCCAATTTTCCACTAATGTGAACCCACAATAAGTGGACACTATTCCTAGCAATACCATTCAAAATCCTAAAAATGATGGATATTGCATGACAGTCACTACTCGAGGAGGTAAGCAAACCATTGATACAGCTATGCCGTCTGTGGTAGAAGATGAGATAAGAAAATATGAAGAGGTAGTGGAAACTAGTGGTGAATTAGTGGACAAAGCGGGGAAAGAAATAGAGGTACCCCAAAAAGTGATCCCCATTCCTAGACCACCACCACCATTCCCTCAGTGATTGGTGAAGAAGAATGAGGATGGTAAATACCGGTGTTTTACACTATGTTGAAGCAGATTTCCATCAATATCCTTTTGATAGAATCTTTAGAGCAAATTCTTGGTTATGCAAAGTTTATGAAGGATATGGTTACTAAGAAGAGATCAGTATGTTTTGAGGATGTTGATTGAATGCAGAATTGTAGTGCTATTTCTACAAGGTCTCTTCTACAGAAGAAAGAAGATCCGAGCGCTTTCACTATTCCATGCACCATCGATTTATTACACTTTACTAAAGCACTATGTGATCTTGGCGCAAGCATACATCTCATGCTTTTATCCTTCTATAAGAAATTGGGCTTGGATGACCCAAAGCCCACTGCAATGCGGTTACTGATGGATGATCAAACAGTGAAGAGGCCCATTGGCATACTCCATTATGTGCTTGTTAAGGTGGAGTCGTTTATATTTCTGTACGACTTTGTGATTCTTTACTGTGGGGTGGATTTTGAGGTGCCTATTATTCTTAGGAGGCCGTTCCTTGTTACTAGTCGCGCCTTCGTTGATATGGAAAAAGGGCAGATGAATTTTAGGTTGAACAATGATGAAGAAAATTTCAACATTTGTAGGTCCATGAGGCAGAGTGGTGAGCTCCAAAAGTTATCTGTTGTATCCTACAGGGTTGAGGGTACGCCTGAGGTACAAATCAAAGAGCACCTTGGTGTTTAGGCAGTAACGGCAGTGATCATGAATTTTGAGAGTGATGGTATTGAAGAGTATGGGTCTTTGGTTGAGGCACTTCAACGAGGTGATTATCGGTCAAAACCAAAGAAACTGGAGTTAGATATAAAGCATCGCGAGTATCGAGCCGTGAGACCATTTATTGATGAGGCTCCGAAACTAGAGCTGAAGGCTCTACCACCTCATCTAAGGTATGTATTTTTGGGGAGAGATAACACTTTGCTATTAATCATTGCATCGGATTTGAATGTGCAACAAGTAGAGTGTTTGGTAGAAGTGTTGAAGAGGTACAAACGATCCATAGGTTGGAATATTGCAGACATTATTGGGATCCCACCTGGTATTTGTTCACACAAAATCCAACTCATGCCTGATCACAAGACAAGTATTGAACACCAGAGACGGTTGAGTCCACCTATGCAAGAGGTAGTGAAGAAGGAGATCATTAAGTGGTTGGATGCCGAAGTCATGTATCCTATTGCAGATAGTAGTTGGGTATGCCCTGTTTAATATGTCCCAAAAAGGGGGGAATGACAGCAGTGCCCAATGAGCGGAACGAGCTTGTTCCAATGAGACCGGTGATTGGATGGAGAGTTTGTATGGATTACCGGAAACTGAATGCATGGACTGAGAAGGACCATTTCCCAATGCTCTTCATGGATCAGATGTTAATAGACTTGCAGGAAAAAGATGGTATTGTTTTCTTGATGGCTATTCAGGTTACAATCAAATCTCAACTGCCCCGGAGGATCAAGAGAAGACCACCTTTACTTTCCCTTATGGGATGTTTGCATTCAAGCGGATGCCTTTTGGATTATGTAATGCACCAGCCACTTTCCAGATATGTATGATGTCGATATTCTCCGATATGGTGGAGGACACTATTGAGGTATTTATGGATGACTTTTCAGTTGTTAGTGACTCCTTTGATCAGTGTTTGAGTCACTTGACCGAGTTTCTCCAAAGATGTGAAGATTGCAATCTTGTGCTAAATTTGGAAAAATGTCACTTTATGGTGAAAGAAGGTATATTATTGGGCCATCGCATCTCAGAGAAGGGGATAAAGGTTGATCAAACAAAAGTTGAGGTTATAGAGAAACTTCCTCAATCGATCTCTGTAAAAGGTGTGAGAAGTTTTCTGGGACATGCGGGCTTCTACCAGAGGTTTATTAAGGATTTCTCAAAAATCGCACATCCTCTGTGCAAGTTACTTGAGAAGTAATGTAAATTCTATTTTGATGAATCTTATCTGAAGGTGTTTGTAGAATTGAAGGAGAAGTTGGTGTCTGCACCCGTAATTATTTCCCCATATTGGAGTAAGCCATTTGAGGTGATGTGTGATGCTAGAGGGGTTGATCTTGGTGTGGTATTGGGACAAAGAAGGGATAAAATCCTTCACCCCATCTATTACGCAAGTACGTCCCTAAATGAACCACAAAAAGAACTACACTGTGACTGAACAAGAGTTCCTTGCGGTGATATCTGCAATCAAAAAATTTCGCTCCTATTTTCTTGGCACGAGAGTCGTAGTGCATACAGACCACTCCGCTTTGAGGTATTTGATGGAAAAGAAGGATGCGAAACAAAGGTTGATTAGATGGGTGCTACTAAGAGTTTGATTTTGAGGTGAAAGATAGAAAAGGGACTGAAAATCAAGTTGCCGATCACTTGTCCAGATTGGACGATGAAGCTATGCGAGAGTTGGGTGAAAAGGCTGAAATTGATGATACCTTCCCTGATGAGAATGTATTGGCTTTTTCTCATGACTTGATTCCATGGTTCGTCGATTTTGCAAATTATCTGGCTAGTGATATAGTCCCATCGGACTTGTCCAGAAAAAAGTTCATGCATGATGTGAAAAAGTTCTTTTGGGATGAGCCTTACTTATACCGGATTTGTGCTGATGGGATTATTTGCCGTTGCATGCCAGAAGTGGAGATGCTAAGTGTTTTGGAGGCATACCACTCCTCACCTGTGGGTGGGCATTATAGTGGTATTCTGACTGCCTATTAGATTTTGCATGGTGGGTACTATTGGACAACTATTCACCAAGATGCTTATGAGTTTGCCAAGTCATGTGCGAGGTTCCAAAGAGATGGAAGGATTTCGAAGAGGCAAGAGCTCCCTTTAAATCCCATTCTAGTTATTGAGTTGTTTGATGTATGGGGCATTGATTTTATGGGTATGTTTGTGAGTTCTCATGGGATGAAATATATACTAGTGGCAGTGGACTACGTGTTTAAATGGGAGGAAGTCATAGCTCTTTCAAACAATGAAAGGAAGACTGTCATCGCGTTCTTCAAAAAGAATATCTTCTCCAGATTTGGCATACCTAGAGCCAGTATTATTGATGGGAGAGCAAATCCTGTAAAAAACGGTAAATGCTAATAGAACGGATTGGTCAAGGAGGCTTGATGATGCGCTTTGGTCCTACCGGACTACATACAATACCCCATAGGTATGTCTCCATTCCAACTTGTATATGGGAATACTTGTCACTTCCTAGTTGAGTTAGAGCACAAGGCCATATGGGGGATGAAGAAACTCAAGATGGGTTGGAATGAAGCAGTAGAGCAGAGACTTAATGGGTTGAATGAGCTTGATGAGTTTCGCCTAAAAGTATATGAAAGTTCAGCCATCTACAAAGAGAAGATGAAGAAGTACCATGACAAAAAGATTGAAAAGCGAGAACTTGCGGTTGGGGACTTGGTGCTTCTATTAAATTCTAGGCTACTCTTGTTTCCTGGGAAACTCAAGTCCATGTGGAGTGGGCCATTCCCTATCACTAAGGTGTTCCCCTTTGGTGCGATTGAGTTGGAGAAAAAGGAGGGTGCAAAGTTCACGGTCAATGGGGAATGAATCAAGATCTATCTAGGGCATGCGGAGAGTGTCCATGAAGTGGTTGAAGCATATATCCTTGATGAAGTCTGAGTAATCAAGGATCTTGCATCGTGCCGCGACGTTAAATGAAGCGCTTCTTGGGAGGCAACCAAGGTGTATCCTCTAGCCAACAATAGGTTTTCTTTTCTTTGTAGGAATAGTTGCATTCACTTGTTTCGTTTTTGGTTTACTCATATTCATAAGTTATATTTTTTTTAGTGTGTTAGATAAAGAGTAGTTTAGGGTCTGTGTCTACAAAGTGTCCAGAAAAACACAAAAAGAATAGCTTAATGGGTGTTCAATGTGCAGGGACCAAACTCAAGAATTCTGCAGAAATTGGTCTGGTGCATAGATCTACGGACCAACCGACGGACCGTCATTCAATCGACGGACCGTACGTGGTGTAAGTAGATCCCAGGTATGCCTAGAAATTTTGTGTAAGTCAGTATGCAATCGATGGTCTCTCGATTGACTTACGGACCGTCGATGGGGTATCGTTAGTTCAAAAAACCTGTGACCCAACCCGACCCCACCGGTTATATTAAAAAGAAACCTTTCAGTTAACCTCCAAAGATCTTTTCAAATTTCCTCCCAATCGTTTCCCTCCCATTATTCCCTTCCTTTTCCATTAATTCCCCTTATATCTCCTTTCCATTTTCTTCACAACCAAAACTCCCACTAAATCCCAAAACCCTACTCTCCCAAGATTCTACTCCGTCTGCCTTGGTTTCTCCGGTCGGTGTTCAAAGGCAGGCACGTAGGTTGGTTATTAGGAAGATCACCCACTTAATAATTCGGCTATTGATTTCAGGTATTCAATTCCCTTGGCTCAATGAATTTTCATTCATTTTCTGTTGGCAACACCAAATTTATATGTGGTTCTTGACTTAGGGACAGAAATTGCATGTTAACTGGTTAAATTATGGGTACTATGCTCCTTGGAATGATCAAAAGTGAATGGTTTGGGGGTGTAAGCTGCGTAAAAATAAACTGATTGTTGACATTCCGACTTAGGGTTTACAAGCATCGTGGAATCAGAGATCGAAACTAGCAAAGTCGAAACCGTAAGGATAATGAATTGGTCTTGTACTTGTTGCTAATTGTTGGGTGAACCTATGATTTGCTTAAAGTTGTAAAAATGTGTTTTTAAAAACAAGTCCTGAAACCTGTCTCTGACCAATAGCACGAGACCCTATCTACAGACTGTCGGTTGATCGACGGACCATCAATGGCTATACCATAAAAATGATGAACTTTGAAATGATATAAGTGGACTATGGTCCGTTGATCGATCGACGGGCCATTCTGGACATCCATTGTTTCAAACAGAAACCCTGATTTGTGAGAAATTAAGAATTATTCTAACAGTAAAACGACGGAAGTGGACTATATTTCGACGCTTGATTGACGGTCTGTTTTGCACGTCCGTCATTTCTACCTGAGAGGGATGTGGAATGAATACCACAAAATATCCCAAGTGTCCATCGACGGACACTATCGACAGACCTTCGATTTATCGACGGGCCATCTATAGTGCCCGTCTCCCAGTACTGAAATTCTGCGATGGCCTGTGCTTTGTGTTTCAAAGATCTGCTTTGATTATTTTGCTTGTGTAGGATTGTTGCAATAATACTAACAAATTGTTTTCCAGGTACATATGGCCCCTAAACAAGACATCATCTATACTAGGGGTAGGTCCAAGTCCATTGCACCTTCCCGTCGAATGATCAGTAGTTCTGATGATAAGCGGGATCTGAAATACGTGCCCCCAAGAACTCAGACCCCTACACCAGCTACTAGAGCCACTCGGGGCACCCCCAGAAGGTGGCGTCCATCTTAGTCACTGCCTCCCAGTCTGACGAGGAGCGCACATTGACCGACACACCATCTGGGTCTGCCTCGTGTTTTGATGGAGCGTCTAAATCCGAAGAGGCTTTAGGTTTAGAGTCAGCCCACTCTACGGGGTTGAATGAGGCAACGACCTTCGGTTTTGGATAACTTGGAACCACTCACCCAGAGGTGCCTGCCCTCCATGCCTTGTCTGATGAGGCTTATAGTTAGAGTCTGCTCCGGCACCCATGGACGCTGCCCCTGCACCGATTCTTGATGAGCCCAACAAGTTGTGCGTCGATGGTCAGTATCAGATCTATAGGAATGCCAAGATGCTGAACGGCAAGATGGTGATGACTTAGTTGGTTACAGTTGAGCGGCGAGTTCTTACAGGGAGTCTTCACACAGTCCCTGAGGTGCATAGCCTGTTTTCCCGCCACAGGCTTGAGTGGATGGCTCGAAGTCTTGAGTCATATAGCGATGAGGTTGTTAGAGAGTTCTACGCCTCATATGTGGTGAATCTCAGAGGTTCTTTGGACAGGTGAGTGAGACCTTTCAAACAGGACACACTCATAGAGGTCTAGTTCGAGGCTGCCGAGTGGACATTTCTTCTACCTCCATCCGGATCTTCTCGTATGGTGTGTCCATTGGTGCCACGAGGGTTCCCCTAACTCCAGAGTTTCATTATAGGCGGGATTCGGTTAAGAGTGGCCAGTTCAGCGGGGCAGAGATTAAAGAGAGTCCACTAAGAGGTGAATGGCACAACAACTCTCCATTGACGGTTAGGAAGTAGACTGGATGTTGGAACCCAGAGGCCTTATCAAGAAGGCCAACCTCAACTTTGTAGCCAAGTTCATCTGGCTGTTATTCCGCCACCGCCTATCTCCCATTGCAGTCGATAATATCCTTACTTGGGATAGAGCGTTCATGGTAGCAATACTGGTAGCCGGGTTGGAGATCGACTTTGCGAGGTTGTTGATCTCTCTGATACATGAGAGGGATTTTAAGACCTTTACTACTTACCCGTTTGCCTATATGATTTTCCAGTTATGCAGGGATGATGTAGTGCCCCTTTGGCAGTGTGATGTCCTCTGTACTCCGACTGGGACTGTAGATATAGGTCTCATCAGGGATGAGGCCAATGTGGCAGCACCACGGTGTGGGCCTAGAGTTGATTTGCAGCCATTGAGTAAGAACTTAGCGGATACGGTAGAGTTAGACAAAGGGGATGATCATGCCACCTCAGAGTACATCGATACCACCCTGACCAAGTCTACCCTTGGCACTAGTAGGGCACCTAGTTCCTCCCGGTCTACTCCACCATCAGCAACACTGGTCTCGATTACTAGGGTCCAGAAGCTAGAGGCCCATATAGCCACCTTGTTTCATCATATCGAGCCTTGGATGCAGAAATCCATTGCCGAGGCTGAGGACTGGATTGAGAAAAAGGTGGCTCAGCAGATAGAGTAGAAGATTCAGGCGGTCCACCAGCGCTTAGATGCATTTGAGTTGCGAGTTCTAGAATGCCCAACCCCCACAATTGATTTGACTACTCTTCAGGAGGCTGTGGCGAGTCTACGGGCAGATGTTGATAGCATACTGGAGATGAGGGGACATGAGCCTTAGACTGCACCCCTTGAGCTAGCGGAGAACATAATACTTGTTGCCATCTTCATTGCCTCCACTACACCGCCCGAGCCACGTGAGCGTGCCAAGAGGCACCGTTCCAGTCACACCACTGATGGATATGATGCCAGTGTGAGGAATAAGGAGTGGACGGATCTTGAGGCAGCAAGGAGAGCCTCGTTGATTGATGAGGAGACCCGTCAAATGAGGGCTCGAGAGTTGGATGCTGGGTATCTAGCTCAAGACTTGAGGCTGTTGAGAGGAGCACCACTAAGGGTGTAGACATTGATGTGGGAACCACTGAGGGTGTCCCTACTACAGAGATTGCAGGTTCCGGGAAACCGAACCCTCCTTCTTGTTGATCGTCGGCGCTATGCGCCACAAGTTTGCTTCACCTACCACCCTATTTTTATATTTTTTATGCATTAGGGACAGTTACATGTTTTTTTGTGGAGGGTGTGGTAAATGGAAAGTGAGTGTTAGGGTGAAGTCTAAGTAGCCCAACTCACGATCCTCTCTTATGGGTTTTCTTGCCTGTTTTCTTTTGCCCCAAGAGACTGATTACTTTCTATTGAACCGCATGTATCGTAACTTGTACGAAGTATGAAAGTGAAATACGAAGAATAATGGCTAAACAAGAATGATATCCCGTTCTAAGAAATTGCTTTGCATGAATAGGTATAAAGAAGTTGAATGTGTTGGCTCTAATCATGACATAGAGATGCACCCACTGCATGACCCTCAATCTAACACTCAAACTAGGTGTCCTACAATCTGGTAGGGTAACGAGGTGTCAAGAGAGTGTGAGGAAATTTGATTGTTCCACTGTTGGTACCTAACTAGAACCTGCCCGGTTAGTCCTGCAAAAGGAATTTGTGTTAGACAACTAGGAAAGGATCATAGACCCTTTTTCAAATTAGCAAACATCTAGCCTAAAGTAAAGTGAACCAAATGAAAGTGTTAACCCTTTTTGATCCAAATATGTTGAGCTTATAATAGACCTTTATTTTCTTCACCAAGTCACCTTTCCTGGGTATAATGTGTTGGCCTAGTCCCTCCTTGGAAATGTGCACCTCGACTTAGGTCAAAAGCCTAAGTTGAGGGTGGCTAATACAGAAACTAACCTCGTTTTGGACCTGACCCAATCTTGGGTAATATGTACCTTGACTCATGGCAAAGCCATTAGTTGTGGGTGGCTCTTATGAGGGATGACCCCAAAAGTGGTTATGAAAAGAGTAATGTGGAAAATAAAAGAAAAAGTGATCAAAAGAGGTGATTCAATCAAAATTATCAATTGAATGTAAAAAAAAGAGAAAATAAAGAAAAAGAGTTGAACAAAAAGAAGTAAGAGTCACTTCCACAAATAACACAAGGGAAAGCAAGAAAAAGATTAATTGAAAAGAAAAGTAGGCATAAGAGATAATGAAAGAGGTAGGACACTTAGCCGTAATGTCAAGGAGGGAAATAAGTCACTAAAATGTACCCATATGTACCATACCTGACCCTGAGCCAACGTTACAAGCCAAGAAAGTCCTATCGTGATCCTAAGAGTCTAATGTGATGAACTTGAGTAGTGAAAATAAGGGCAAACCTATGGAGACAAGTACTAACTAGGTGTGAATTTGTTTTGACCGTGAGTGTTGAACAATTGTCCTTATACTCAAAGTTAAAATCATTGTGCAAAAAATGAGGATATCTTTTGAAGTGAGGGAACTAGTTACAATATCGGAATATTGGTACCTTAGCGAGAGGCAAAAGAGTAGAGGTGTCGGTGCATGGTGAGTTTACGTCATTGTCTAATCCACATGATTGAGCTTATCAAGCCTAAGAGTAAAATCATGCACTAAAGAAACAAACAAGTTGGGATTGATAGCCATGTGCTTGAGAAAGCTCAAAAAAGGATACTTTTGTACAAAGTATTGTGTTGAGTCATATTGCATCGCTTGAGGACAAACAACAAATTTAAGTGTAGGGTGTTGATGTACCTTGGTTTCACGGTACTTTCAATGCTTTTTCCTTAAGATTGTTGTGTGTCTAAAGCCTTTTGTAAGAGTTTTAACAGGTTTTTATCTTTGTTTTACAGGAAAGGTGTCCAAAACAAAAACGCAGAAGGAAGTTGAGATTTAGTGCAGCAGTGACCCATGAAGGCCATCGACGGACCTTCGTCTCATCCACGGACCATAAATGGTGATCGTCGATTGGAAGTTCAAGCATCTGGAGAAACTCGGGGAAATATGACTAAGTGTGGGGCTACAGAAGGATCAATAGTTCGTCGATTAATCAACGGACCGTCATGGTAAATCGTCGATCTGATCAGAGAATGTCCCAGTACCCGAAGTTGAAGAAAATCTAAGTATGGAATGACAAATACATTGATGGACCGTGCTGTTGGTCCATCGATTGGATCAGAGAAGATGCTAGTTGAAGGCTAAAAAAGATGCTAAGTGTTGACTTACGGAGGCAGTTCATCGGTGCACCGTCTGTGGGGGTCATTGACTGAAGCCGCATTTTTTGGAAAACTTTCCTTATTTGAATTCCTTTTATGCTAGGACAATGTTTTTATAAATAGGGTGTACAACCTCATTTTTGGGGTTGGATTCTATTATTACTTTCTTAGTTTTGTTCTTGGAGATTTGTGTTTTCAACTTTTACATCAATTAAAATTTTCGGATTTGGTTTTCAAGTGACTTTTGTGGTTTCGAGTTTAATTTCTGGATTTTCTTCGAATTTGCTAAAGTAAGTTCATGATTTATTGTTTATCAACCATGAATTGTGTTCTTCTATGCATGGGTAACTAAATCCACAACTAGGGTTGTCGGAACCATGGGTGATTAACAAAGTAAACCTAGCTTAATAACAATTCTCAAATTGGTTATTGCATGTAGTGATAATTATTTCACTTAGAAGTCTTTTTAAAGAGTGCACGCTTTAGAACTCGCCTTATTTCTACTTGCCGAACCAAGGAGGTAGTTAATAGGAAAAGAATTATCATTAGTAGGATACTATCTAATAGGCTAGTCTCGATTGGTGCAAAGTAATAACTAAGCCATACATCGAATAGGATGCTTAATATGAAGTAAAGATAAGGGTTAGTAAATTAGACACACATAGTCGGACCAAGGTACGGGGTGAAATTCTCTAAAATTTCGGACAAAGGATTTAGATATACATAACCTATCACTTTGCATGCAAAATACTATAAAAGAATTGTTATAGCTAGGAATACGGCGTTATGAATGTATGGGGAACACTTACACCCTAATTTCTCTCACAATTTGATAAACACCAAAGATTTACTCCTGTTTCTTGTTTGATTTAGCAATATTAAAAAACTTTTGTTTCACAAACCCCCCCCCCTTTAATTACTCTTTTTCGGAAAGGACTTGACTAAACAGAAAATCATCGTATATTAAAGTTAAGTATAAATCATTTTCCTCGTGGGATCGACCCCAACCTAATATTTGGGTTCTTTACTTGATACGACCACTTATACTTCTTTAGGGAAGGGTAATTTGAGCGTATCACTTGGCATTTGCCTTCATGTTGTCTACCACACTTTGAACAAATAGGCTTATCAACATAAGAACCACCACTTCTTTCCTCTTGAGGTTTCGTAGTAGACACTTTAGCTTTGTTTCCCCCTTGGAGTGTTAGGACGAAGACCTTGGTTGGAAAACCTGTTCTTGAACCTTGGCTTATCTTGAACCTGAAACCTAGCCTTGGAAGAATTCCCTTCTTCGACCCTTGTCCTCTACAAGTCCCTACCAAATTGTTTAAGCTTTTGCTCCTCAATTGTTTTGGCATGAACCATGAGACAAGAGATGTAACTTCTAGGAATTAACATAGCCGACCTACATTCATATACCACAATACCGGATATCCCCATAGAAAATTTATTCATCTTTGCAATAGAATCTGCCACTATAGTAGGGTCATATTTGGATAGTTGAGTGAACTTGAGGTTATCCTCCTTCATACCCCCTTGACGAAGATTGATAAGTTCTTGCATTTTCCTCTCCCTTAATTCCAAGGTGAAGAACCTATCAAGGAAAACCGTCTTGAATGATGCCCAACTAATCGGAACTTCTCTAATAGGCCTCTCCTCCTTCCTTAGTTCATACAAAACTTGAGCCACATTTTAGAGTTGATAGGCGGCTAGCTCCGCCTTTTTTTGAGAAGACACACCCATAGTATCTAGCACCTTGAACACTTCATCAAAAAACCCGTGCGGGTCCTCCTGCTCTTTGGAGCAAAATAAAGTGTGGGGATTCATCCTTGTGAAATCCCTAATCCTAGAAGAGGAAGTGATTTCATTGGGGTTCACTTGCACCCTAGTGTCCCTAGAAACTTGAGTGGCTAACACTTGACACAAGCTATAAATAGCGGCCCTTATAGTCCCTTCTTCAATAGAAACTTGAGGGTTTTGAGGAGCTTGAGGGGGAACCGCTTCATTCACATTCTCCTCATCGGCCCTCCTCACATTATTCCTTCTTATATTCATTGAATACAAGCACAATAAAAGGATTAAAAGAAAAGGACTAAAAGAAAAGGACTAAAAGAAAAGGACTAGATACAATTAAGATTCTTAGGCATGACCAATGAATAACAAAAGAGTGAAAGTTCCTAAGCATCTCATAGTCTCTCATTCATAAGTGTGGAACGTTTCACACCCATGAACAAGAGTCTACTTGACGTGGTTTCATGAGACATCAATCCTAAAATTATTCTCAACCTTATGCTCTAATACCAAGTTTGTCATGACCTGAGAGCACCCCTAGTCGGGCACGGTGTACTCGACCGCTCGCAGGTCTTATATAAGCCCTTAACATACATCATTGCACATATTATAGAACAATAGAGGAAAATTTAATAATATTACTTTGGAATTTCAAATTCACTTCATATATTAAAATAGAATCTATACTTGTGTCACAATACCATATAGACATAGGAATTAAGAATTTGGGACTTAGCCCTTACATCCAATACAAAGTCTAGAATGGGAAATACAACATAGTATCTCAATAGACAAAAGAACTAAAGATACAATCATAGGTTTAGTGTCCAGAGACTTGAGGACTCACCGAATCGGAGAAACCAAATCCAAGTATTCTTGAGAAATTCCTCGAATCGCCTCAACAGCCAGAACCTACATTGTTTAGGAAAAAGTGGAGAAAATATTGGTTAGTACACACATACTAAGTATGGCTACTGTCACGACCGGGGAGCACCACCTAGAAGTAACATGATGTACTTGACCTCTCGGAGGTCTTGTACAATCCCATAGCCATCATTTATTGCATTATCATAGGAAATTTAGTGGAAAATTTAAAACTTTTCATAGCACATCATATGCTAGAAACATCACTTCATATAAACATAAAATATGTCATAATACATAGTTAGACTCTAAGTCTTTTTTACAATCTTAGACTTAACATCAATATAGTAGAATAGGGACACGACCTTTAACAACATATAATAATAATTAAGCTATTGCATAAAATTGAATGATAACTTGACATAAGAAATCCTTGAATCTTAAGGATCCCTTTCTTGAGCTTGGGAAAACATGTATCAAGCCTTTCACTGTAAGAGACATCCTCTAGTCATCCATCACCTACACTTTATATAAAAAATGAAGAATAATGATATTAGTACAAGAATGTACTAAGTATGACAACAATGCAAAAACATGCATTTAATGAGGACATCTTGTTAGAAACCATGCATGACGTCTTTTTGTAACAGTTCTTGAACATCAATACAATAAGCATCATATAGCTCACATACTTAATAGACATGCACAATAGTCACAACATCACATAAAGACACCTAATTCATTTAAGTCACATTTAGCATTTCATAACATTATCTTTCTTTTACCTTAAGTCCTTAACCCCTAAGTAACCCTCAAGTAATACTTAATGCAATGCATGAATAGTGTCCCATTCCACTATCCACACTCAAGCATCACCTTAAGGTAACCAATGTGAACATTCACATAACGTTCATTAACATCAAACACATATACACATTCATAGAAGCATAACATATCATGAAAACACATACTTCCCACATATCTCAACATAATGCATGAACCTCATATAAGACTCATTTGAAGACAACATACATGTAATGATTTCCAATATTCTCATAGTAAGGCAATAGTCAACATTAGCATATTTGGACTTCATTCCATTAAGACGTCATAAGACCTTACTCATAATCACAATCTAAGCCTACTAATGCAATCTGCATGTGAAGCCCCATAACGTCACACATACTAAGTAAACTCACAAAGAGACCACAAACATACCATTTACTTCATACATCAATATGATAACTTTAGCCAACTACATAAATATCAAGTAAAACCTATCATATGTCAATTAAGACCAACATCATACATATAAGGTAAGACCTCATCATATAGTCAATAAGACCAACATTATGCGTATAAAGTAAATCTTCATCATATAGACACCATAGGACTCATACTATGCATATTATCATACAAGTAGGTCAATACCATAATGTCATGCATAAAATACATATACATATACATATACATATACATATAGAACACCTTCCTAGAGTTCCCTGTAAGAAATATTTGTGCAATGCACAGGTAAAGTCTCATACCCTTACCTACACTAAGCAACTTCCCTTTGGGTATCCTAGTTAGGTTTCATTACTTTACTTCCATTGTCCATTTTACTTTAGGGAAACCCTATCCTAAATCCAAATAAGACCATGTGAGTAAAACATGGGATCCGTTATCATGGAACCCGCACCGAAAGGAGGTGATCTACTTGCCAAGGTAGAACATTACTATCATGCTAGCATATTAGGTGGATCCACTTGCTAGTATCTGCTGGGAAAAAATAGTTAAGAAACTAGGAGATATGTATTGGACCCTGTACATGACCATTAGTATTGGAGTCCTCATCACATGAGAAACCATAGGGTGAACCTCCCTCCAGGGGGAGTCCACACCTCGCATTGTGAAGTTCACTCGGTGCTAAGCTAAGTTCCCTTATTTAAAATCCTTTATTAAAATTACTATACAATAGGCTTTAGAAGATTAACCCCTCATATTCATAGCTCAGAGGCTATAAATTAGAATTGTCCTTTCATCAACCTAAATCATGTGAGAATATCCTTTCACATGGACAAGCATAGTCTAGTTTATATTACAATTGAGAAAACCTTTCAAAGGACTCTACTTACTAGGTTATCATACATGTCTCATTATGCATTCACTCATGTGTGTATATGTTCATATATGAGGAAACCTTTCACATACCACATTTAGACACTACACATATACATAATTCAATCATCATATACTTGACATCATAGCATATACTTTCATGTTCATAGCTTAATCATGCATTCATATTCATGTACATAAAGAATTACCCTAGGACCTATTCTATCAAGGTACACATGTGCAATGTATAGGCAAAGTCCCATACCTTTACCTATACTAGTTCACCTATCAAGAAATTCTAGTTCAGATACATTTTTCATACTTTTATGAACATATTATATGCATAGTAGTAGACAATAGTGCATATGAGAACTATCCATTCATTAGACACTATGAATCTACCCTACTCATAGATATGTAAAAGTTTGAGTGTTTGTGTACATGGTCAACATGATCATATAATGGCAATCAACATAGAATTGAGGAATCCACCCTCTAAGGATCACAATACAAATTCATTCATAGACCTCCAAATCACTTGCGGAGTCGTGGCCAGACGTTTCGAACCAAATTTTGATCATACACATGTTAAGGTCCTTCCATAAATTTGAGCACCTAACAACACGTAAAACATGCAAATGCACACTAGAATACACTAGCACGTCTAAAGACTAACTTTCGAACGTCTTGGACTTGGATGTTGGACATCCAAGTCACTTCAAATCAATCATACATACTGCAAAATACTTCATTAACATATTATTAACCTTTTTAGGCAGATGTGAGACTCTAAACACCTTAATTCATTTTTAGGATCCTTACAATATCTCTCACTTGGGAATATTTGTCCTCGAATGACACCTGAGACATTTTAAACCCTTACAAGGACTCAATGAACCATGTAGCAACTCACAACATTCAACAGATCATCATATAATAGTCAATGCATCAAATTACAAGAACACCATTTTCATGCAATTTTTGCACTCAATGCACCACAAGAAAGTAGAAATCTCTATTCGCTCACTCCTTTATGCATCCAGCATATAGACACTTCTCATGTTTATAGGAGGAACATCCATCTCCTAACCATGAGATAGTCTTTACATGTCTTTTCGTTAAGAGCTCAACATATAGTATCATTTAAATCACACTTGGTCATGTTCGACATCATCAGTCAAGAGGCAAATAAGCAACTCCTATTCAATGCACATAGATTATGGTAATGTAGATCAACAAGATTGTTATCACTTAGACATAGTACCATCAAGGCCATATATAACATTACTATATTTTGTTTTTTTATGTTTAAGGAGGAATGTCCTTCTCCTTAACATACTCACATGTTATAATAAGTTCATACACAAGGAATGCACAAAGGTCAATTCATTTAAAGAGAACTTCTCCACTTTTAACCAAAGCATGATCATACTTTATTCCTAATGAAGTCCACATGGTAAATCACACCACACACATCATAACCATACGAAGTTATTTCACATAATTTCAATTTTTAACATGAAAGTAGTTTTCATAAACATGCACCAATTAGGGAAATTCTTGCAAATTATAGGCAGCCATCAAGAAAATTAGCTAGACATACCATCACTTATCAAGAGTGAGCCTATATAAACACTTCCCAAATCACAAAAGTTACACATTTTTAAGAGACTCATCATTTTTCATTTAAAGGAGACTCAAATTTTTCATTGATGGCCTAAAACACCACATATAAAAAGTGACATCAAGCATGATCCTTACATCACCTCATGAAGTCAAATGCACATTTAGTATATTAATGCACAACAACATGAGAAAACATGAGTTTGACCAAAAACTCATTTTCATGAAATGAAAACCTTCCAAAACCTGCATAAGATAGGTCATATAAGAAATACATAATATAAGGAGAACATGCAACTTATTCTTATATGAAAAACTCCCATGATGAACAAACTACTAGGAACTCTTAGGTTTCAAGCTTGAGTAAGAATAGAAGGAAAAGATTGGGATATCCACAACCTTACTACTCTTATCATCATCACCCACTTAGGGTAAAACCATCTTAGAGAAACTTATCCCAACCTTAAGAGGTACTACCCATACATCATCATTTCTCTAAGTCTAACACCTAAAGGAAACTCATGAATATCAAGTTAGGTCATACTACACAACCACATGAAGCTTTAACTACACGATAAAAACCAATGGTACCTCCATAATTTCATCAAAGCATAGAACACATATTGGGACTCTTAAAGTCCACTACCATCTCTTTCTAAATATTTAGGATAACCATCCTCTCTAGTAAAACCTTAGGGGAAATCAATAGGGGAAACTTTGCCATAAAGGCCTCTTTCTTTTCTTTCAACACTAGGCAAGGTAACTTCTAGGTCATTTCAACCCACATCATCACCTTTTGGAGGAAACTTCCAACCAACCACACCTAGGTACAACCTAAGCACTTCCGCAAATATTCATACTTAAGATGAATCTTATAAGAAAACTAACCACTACAAGTTAGATCAACATCAATCCTCTCCTTTTCTTTAAGGTTTAATGGGTACATACTACCCTCTAAGTCAAACTTAGGCAAAACATAATTCCAACCTATGGAACAAAACCCTTTCTTTCTTTTTTCACAACTCTTAGAATAGGTTGACAAGGGAACTAACCACCTAGTCATAAGGGTTCTCCTATTGGTAGCATAATCCACAATCACCTTAAAAGGTTCAACACCCATCTTTCCTCCTTAGTAGCAAGCCTATACAAAATATTCCAATCCACACAAGGGCAACTATGAAGAATCATACACATAAAAGGGCAACATTTGAATGATTACATCTATATGAAGGCAACATCAATCTTATTCACTATTTACCACATTTCATGAAAGCATTTCAATCCTAAACACATAAAGTATCATCATATAAACTCATATATCAACCTATCATTCCAAAGGGAACTCTATTCAACTATAACAGCTCTAAATAAATTATAACCATATCATGACATAAATCTTCAACAGAACACTTTATTTGTCATAAATCACATATATAGACATAAGCGACATAACATCAACATATATTAAAATTCACCTTCTCACATACTCATCAAACCATAAACCAAAGTAAGCATCAAAATTCACCTTTTCTCCCTTAAGATGTCACATCCGGGGAGCACCCCCTAGAAATAACATGACGTACTTGACCTCTCAGAGGTATTATACAAGCCCATAGTTATCATTCATCACATTGTTATAGTTTATTTAGTGGAAAATTGAAAATTTTCATAGACAATCATACGCTAGAAACATCACTACGTATATATATAAAATATAAGTCATAATTAATATTTAGACTCTAAGTCTCTTTGTCATCTTAGAGTCAACAACATTACGGTACATTAAGGACACGACGCTTAATACATAAGACATAAGTACACAATATTTTAACATTTTTCAGTAAGACATGAGTAGGGAATCCTTGGAACTTAAGGACCCCTATCCTTGAGCTTGGGAATCATCTATCAAGCTCCTCAATCATAGACATCCTTTAAGCATATATAACCTACACTTTGTGTAAAAATTAGAGATGAATGAGATTACTACATGAATGCACTATGTATGGTACCATGCAAAAACATGCATTTAAAAGGAATATTTTCTTGAAATCATACTTCATGACTTTTTGAGTAAATCTTCATTAAACCTTTAGACAATTGCATTTATATCATTCACATACTTCATATAGACATATTCAAAGGACAAACATCACATAAGATCACATATAGAATTTATGAATAATTAACTCACTTAACAGTGAACTAATTTCCCTTAACAGTGAGCTTTCCTTTCTTTTATTCATTAACCTACCAAGTAACCCTCTAGTAATACTTGGTGAAATGAATCACCTTAAGGCCACAAGGAAAACATATATATATAACCCACATAAGCCAACATATATTATCACACAAGCATAATATATCAAAGACACATTTAAGTCAAGATTCCTTTGGCTTTACATTAAACTACTTCCATTTGTACCTATTTTTACTTCTGTTTATATACATCATTATAAGAGCTTGTTCATGACCCCAATCTTGGTTTACTAATGCAATGAAAATATGAAGACCCATAACCCCATACATTGTTAGTAAACCCTTCATGAGACCACAAACCTTAACGCTTCATATATCAACATAAAACATAAGGAAAACTCCATTCATACCAACAATCTTCATCATATAGTCATTAAGACTCACATAGTACATATAATAGTAAGACCATAACACATAGACTCATACCATGCACATATTTATGACAAATAGACAAATACCACAAAGTCATGCAAATGGACATAAGCATAATCATACACATTAGGTCCCCTTCCTAGGACTTCCTTAGAAGATACTTGTGCAATGTCTAGATGGGATCATTACTTCAACCTATACTAAGTAACCTCTCTTACGTCCTCCTTGTTCAGATCCTATTCATTTACTTCCATTGTCCATTTTATTTATGGGAAACTATAGCCTTAACCGACACTAAGACCATGGGTGCTAAACATGGAATTTGGCGTTGTAGAGCCTTACACCAATGGAAGGTGTTCTTACCTAGAAAAGGTAGAACATTAACACATGCTAGCATCCTAAGTGATATCACATTGCTATATCTTATCTGGCAAACATAGTTATGGAACTTGGAGGTACACATGAAAACCCTCTTTATGCCAAGATGGGGCATTATGGTTATTCACATATGGAAACATCACTCCAACACCTATTTGGGTCATGAGGCTATCCACCCCGTGAGGTTTACGGTGACCTACCTTCCCACATTGGGAAGGAACACAAGCTCATATTCAAGTTCACTTGGTGCTAATCTACGTTCCCTTTTTTGAAAAGCTATTATTACATAACTTTATAAAATATAGGCTTAGTAGATTCATCCCCTCATATGCTTAGCTCATAGGTCACAGATAAAATTTCATCAACCTTAATCACGTGAGAAAATCCTTTCACATGGACTTAACTTAAGTATTAGCACTATCTAGTTTATGATACACTTGAGCACACCTCTCAAGGTCCCACTATTGACTAGATCATTATTCATGTGTGTGGGTATACATATATGTGAGCAAACCTTTCACAAAACATTTAATGTCACACATGTTCATATATCAATGCACAAGTCTATATATGTACCTATATGAGGAATCCTTTCATATAAATACTCCATGACACTATGCACATTCATAGTTCATCATATCATATACTTAACATCATAGCATACAAGTCATATTCATAACATGTTCATACAATCCTATGCATGTAATTAGAAGACCAACCTAGGAACTATCCCATCAAGGTGCACATTTGCAATGCATAGTCAAAGTCCCATACCCTTGCCTATGCTCGTACATCTATCAAGCCATCCCAGTGAATGATACATCACACAACATCATTGAATGGTTAAAATAGCATAAAACTCATTTATTTAATACTTACAACATTCTTAAAGTAAGCATTAGTCTTTATATACCTATCTTAGCTTTACATTACATATAGCCTTATAAGACCTCATCATAGGCAGCAAGTACATATACCCTTAACATAGCCATTTACAGGCTCATCACAATAGTAACATCACCTAGATTCACAACTAGAGAAGAAGACTAGGCACAAGTTACACATAAGGTGATCATCATAACCACTCCTTCATATAATCATCAATTTGCCTTCAAGTCCATGGTAAAAACATATATAATGACAATAAAGTAAACACCCCCACCATAAGTGGACCATACCACACAATGCCATACAAGGTTTCATCAACTATATTACTATAAAAAAGTATACGGATGATCCATTCTTAACAGTTTCTCACCCTTTGATCATCATTTATCAATAAACCTTTTTTTATCAACAATTCATATATATGGAAGTAGATAAATGTACTTAAGCATAGAAAAAACCATGTACAAGTCGCTACAAGATCATGATATAATTAGTGCAAAATATTACCGTTGTTCTAGAGAATAGATACGCATAGATCATCAATCAATTTCCGTAGTCTTGTTTATCAATTAAGATTCATTAATAATGTATATGTATGGAAGTAGCCAAAGAAATCATAACTAAAATGATATCCTACTACAATTTCCAATGAAGTCACTATAAGTAAGCTTTATACTATGAAATCATGAAAGATAAATCCACATAGGTTAATCCTATTCAATCATCATGCATTGACCCAAATTAGATCCTTTACATACAATTCATGATCACATTACATCATAGGCAGTAGCTATAGACAATTAATCATGATCGATTCAGATAATAACTAACCTAACGTCAAGATCACAAGTTACAATTCCATAGACTAGAAGAACCTAGTACAATTCATACAAGCCTTCTTTAATTTGATCATACAAGATTCATATTCATAATTCAAATATTATATTAGCTTAAAACAGTAGACACAAACAGCTAAACATGATCGAAATCCACTTTTATACATTAAAGAATCCACATTACAGTGATCCCATTGATAACTAGGCTAGGTATGTTCAAACCATATACCTTGGTCCACATGTATTATTAATCATCAATTCAAAAATCAATTGACATAAATAACATAAGATATAACCACTTCAACGTAATACACAATTCAATCGATGACAAGCCAAGATCAAAAAGCCCATGCAAGGACTAAATCAATTTAGGGAGGGAACATGGGTTCATCATGAAATTGGATTAAAATCACATTCAAACCAATACATTAACGTGAATTCATCAGGATTTATCTATTTAAGACATTTTTACAAAGAACCCATGGATAGATTGAAGAAAAAGAACTTGGATCATGAAACTTTCTTTGAAAACTTTGAGATGAACTATCCAAGTGAAAGGTTACTTAGAGATGAAGGATCACCATACCTTTATCTACATGAAGACCTCTAATATTGGTGAAGAAACCATAGGAATCCATGCTCCAAGCTGTTCTTGAGCTTCAACAACAATGGAGTTTCTAGGGAGAAAATTTTTGGAGGTAAAGGTTTATTTCGTGTCGAAGGGATTGGGAATGGGTTGTTCACATGTTTGATCCCATATATACACCCAAATATAGGTAAATTAATCAATTAGAGTCATTTTAGGACATGGGGTGAATTTCCCATTTATGCCTTAAATAAAACAGTCACAAGGCAGTGTTGTAGGCCACCATCGATGAATCACCATTGACAGGACATTAGTCAATCAACTGGCTGTCTGTGGCTTCCGTCAATTGGACCTTGGCCTGTTTTCGGGTTGAGAATTGAACAGGATAAGTGTCCATTGATTATACCTCACCAACGGGCCGTTGGTCAACCAACTGGCTATCGTTTGGTTCCATTGATTGACACTGCCAGGGCGTGTCTCGACCAGCCTTGGGTCCTTCTTATGGGCCCTTTAGAAGTCGTACCCGGACATTTACAATGTAATTACAAACCTTTAACAAGTTTTATACCTACCACATTACTTTCACCCAAAAAAAATACACATAACACGTACAATAGGCTAGGCCCCATCAAGACATACTTGGACGTCTCAAGGGCTAGCTTTCGAACGTCTTAGATGTTTGACCTCCAAACTTCACGAAACTGCATATACTACAATTAAACGTCATTATAACTCATTTAAAGGCTTAATAAGCTCATGAAATACAATATATAAGCACGCATAGATACATGAGGAACATAGGTGACTAGTTGTCGAACGTCTTGATCGTCCCTTAACGAGTGACTTCCAAATCACCTCAAACTTTACACTGCCTCTAAACCATATTATAATTCATTTTAGGACCTTAGAATCTTAATAAAAACATGTTAGTCTCTATATACCCTAACTCATTTTGGGGGTCTTACAATATCTCCTACTTGGGAACATTCGACCTCGAATGATACTTAGGACAGTTTAATCACAACAAGGACTTCAATGCAACATAGAGCATTCCATCAAATTCATAACATTATAACATAGAATTGAAGTCAATGAAAAAACTTTTAAATAACATAACTTCAAATTATTTTAGCACTCATTGCACAAAAGCAAGCAAAACTTTCATTCACTCACTCTTTGATGCATCAAACACAAAGGATTTTATCATGTTCATAGGAGAAACATCCTTCTCCTAATCATAACATGGTCATTACACTTTAATTTATTAAGATCTCATTTTTGCAACTATTCTTTAAGTCACACTTAGGCATATTTCAACAACACTCAAGAAGCAATTAGTCACTCTTACTTCAATGCACATAGACTCGAGTTAATTGAATCAACAAAGATCTTTATTTGTTATACCTAGGGCCATGAAGTTCATAATCAACCATTCCATGCTTAGTGGTGTCCATGGAGGAATGTCCTTCTCCTCAACACACTTACATATATCATGAGTTCAAACCTAGGCAAAGTACAAGGTCAATTTCCTCTTAAAATGAGAAATTCTCAACTTTTAAACCAAGGCATGCTCATGTTTCCTTCCTAGTGAAGTCTAAATGGTAAGTCACACCAAGCACATCACAACAAATAGGAAGTGATTTCACAAAATGTCAATTTCTAACATAGAAATAACCTTCACAGTAAGCATCATTTGAGAAAATAAAACAAATCATAGGAACACACATGAACACTCAGCTAAACATGCTTTCACTTTTCAAGAGTGAACCTACAATTATGCATTCAAAATCATACAATTCACATAGTTTTCAACAGACCCAATATATTTCATTTTAAAGAGACTCAACTTTTCACTATATGGCTAAACATTCAACACGAGTGACTATTACCATGTTTCTTATCATATCTCCATGAACTCAAATGCAAAATTAGCATATCAAGATGCAAATGAACATGAGAAAACATGGAGTTTTATCAAAATTTTCCTTTCATGCACTTTGAAAAATTCATAATATCTTTAAGGTATTGTAAATAAATACCTACCAACCATATAAACGTCATGCACCTCATACTTGAGACAAGAATTCTATCATGAACAAGTTCCAAAAATTATTAGATTCAAGTTCAAGTAAGAATAGAAGGACAAGGTAGAAATTATCTACAACTTTACTAGTCCATCACCATCACCCACTTAGGGTAAACCCAATTAAGAGCAACTTAACCCAACCTTAAAAGGATCTTAACTTCACGATCTTCATTTTCATCACTTAAAAGTGATTACCATTTTAAAAGGATTTACAGTAAGTTAACCAAGGCATTCTAAACATTAGTACCTAGGCGATTTGTCCCCAATCTTTCAACTTAGGTCATATTATTTAACCACATAAGGTTTTTACAATACAATAAACACCAAGTTCATACATCATTAGGGGAAGACAACAAGGAGACTTAGTCATAAGGGCTTTTTCTTTTCTTTTAACATTAACGTAAGGTAACTTCTAGGTCAATAAAACTCAAATCATAACCCTACAAGGATAAGAATACTACCTTAAACTAAGGGAAACATCAATTCCACAACATCAATGGACTTACAACACAATAAGAAGTTAGAAACAACTCTACGACTCATCATGCCATAAGGTAATTCCAAATAGCAAGACTTCTTTTTACATTCATTATCATGCTCATATGCATCAATTCTATACACATTTCAACAACTTCCAATTAAAGGACAATTTAGCCAATTTACCAAAAATCTCATCGTAAGCGTTGCCAAGTATTACAGTGAACATTCTTCAAAATTTAAAAAATGCAACATTTAGGCAATTGATGGTAAAAGCATGAAAATATGAGATACAAAACTTTACAAGACAAGCATACTATCATCACACCTAGGATCATGCCTATACGAAGGACTCCAATCCATACTAGGCAATTTAAAAAGGACAACATATATATAATGGGAAACATTGAACACTTTTAAGCACATATTCTTAGGGTAGCATGCTTCCATAGGTAGTCACTAACCATTTCAAGTTCAAATCATATCCTTAGGCTACCATCATGCAAAACCATATAGTAACACATTATTCCAAAAGAAACTCATGTCAACCATAATAACTTCTAACATGCTTTAACTATATCATGATATACATTTGTCAATATTACATGCTATTTCACATAAATTTCATATATAGCCATAATTGGTATCACATCATCAAAATATGCCAAAATTCACCTTTACACATACTCATTCAACTATAAAACCAAGATAAGCATTTAAACTCACCTTTTCTCCCTCAAGCATAGAGAACAATCTCATCCAAGCAATCACATCTAAAAAGACCGCCGGACAAGAAAACATAAGAGAGAGATGTTATAGTGTTCAGTTCTATGGCACGATATAAGAATGATGAAGAAGGGAATCTTCATCGTCCTATAGCCTCTCCTACCATTTGATGTGTCGCGACTCACCACCAATTATACAAGACTCTACTAGACGTGGCAACATGAGACTTCTTGGAACCTAAACCACTTTTAAAACCCTGATGCTCTGATACCACATTTGTCACATCCCGAGAGCATCCCCTAGAAATAACTTGGAGTACTTGACCTCTCGGAGGTCTTATACAAGCCCATAGTTATCATTCATTGCATTGTCATAGTAAATTTAGTGGAAAATTTAAAACTTTTCATAGTACATCATTTGCTAGAAATATCACTTCGTATATATATAAAATATAAGTCATAATACATAATTAGACTCTAAGTCTCTTTGCCATCTTCGACTAAACAACATTAGAGTACATTAGGGACACAACCCTTTTAATATATAAGTCATAAGTATACAATATTTAAGCATTTTACAGTAAGATATGAGTTGGGAATCCGTGGAATTAAGGACTCCTTTCCTTAAGATTGGAAATAATCTGTCAAGCTCCTCAATCATAGACATCCTTTAAGCATCCATAAACTACAATTTGTGTAAAAAGTATAGAAGAATGTGACTAGGACAAGAATGCAATAAGTATGACAACCATGCAAAACCATGCATTTGAAAAGGACATTTTCTTGAAATCATACTTCATGCCTTCTTGAGTAAATCTTCATAAAACCTTTTAGACAATTGCATCTATGTCATTCACATACTTCATATATACATATTCAAAGGAGAAACATCACATAAGATCGCATATAGAATTTATGAATAATAGAAGTCACTTTATAGTGAACTAATTTCCCTCAACAGTGAGAATTCCTTTCTTTTACGCATTAACCTACCAAGTAACCCTCTAGTGATACTAGGTGCAATGCATCACCTTAAGGACACAAGGAAAACATACATATAACCCACATAAGGCAACACATATCATTAGACAAGCATAATATATCAAAGAAACATTTAAGTCAAGATTCCTTTGTCTTTATATTAAACTACTTCAATTTGTACCTATTTTTACTTCTTTTCATATACATCATTATAAGATCTTGTTCATGACCCCAATCTTATTCTACTAGTGCAATGAACATATGAATCCCCATCACCCCATAGATTCTTAGTAAACCCTTCATGAGACCACATACCTTAACGCTTCATACATCAACATAACACATAAGGACAACTCCATTCATATCAACAATCTTCATCATATAGTCATTAAGACTCACATAGTGCATATAAGAACAAGACCATATCACATAGACTAATACTATGCAAATCATCATGACAAATAGACAAATACCACAAAGTCATGCATATGGATATAAGCATAATCATACACATTAGGTAACCTTCCTAGGACTTCCTTAGGAGATACTTGTACAATGTCTAGATGGGATCATTACTTCGACCTATACTAAGTAACTTCCCTTAAGTCCTCCTAGTTCGGTCCTATTCATTTACTTTCATTGTCCATTTTACTTTACGGAAACTATAACCTTAACCAACACTAAGACCATGGGTGCTAAACATAGAATTTGGTGTTGTAGAGCCTCACACCAATGGAAGGTGTTCTTACCTAGCCAAGGTAGATCATTAACACATGCTAGCATTCTAAGTGATATCACATTTCTAGATCCTAAACACCCTTTTGGGTCATGAGGCTATCCATCCCATGAGGTTTATGGTGACCTATCTTCCCACATTTGGAAGGGACACACACTCATATCAAGTTCACTCGGTGCTAAGCTAAGTTCCCTTTATTAAAAAGCCATTATTACATTACTTTATAAAATATAGTCTTAGGAGATTCATCCCCTCATATGCTTAGCTCATAGGTCATATATGAAAGTTTATCAACCTAAATCATGTGAGAAGATCCTTTCACATGGACATAGCATAAGTATTAGCACTATCTAGTTTAGGATACACTTGAGCACGCTTTTCAAGGCTCCACTGATGACAAGATCATCATTCATGTGAGTGTGTATACATATATGTGAGCAAACCTTTCACATAACACATAATGTCACACATGTTCATATATCAATGCACAAGTCTATATTTGTACCTATATGAGCAATCCTTTCATATAAACACTCCAAGACACTGTGCATTAATAATTCATCATATCATATACTTAACATCATATCATATAAGTCATATTCATAACATGTTCATACAATATATGCATGTCCTTAGAAGACCAACGTAGGAACTATCCCATCAAGGTGCACATGTGCAATGCATAGTCAAAGTCCCATACCCTTGCCTATGCTAGTACATCTATCAAGTCATCCTAGTGTATGATAAATCACACAACATCATAGAATGATTAACATAGCATAAGATCATTTATTTAAGACTTACAACATTCTTACAGTAAGCTTTAGTATTTATGTACCTATCTTAGCTTTTTATCACATCTAGCCTTATAAGACCTCATAATAGGCAGCAAGTACATATAACCTTAACATAGCCGTTTACATGCTCATCACAATAGTAAAATCACCTAGATTCACAACTAGAGAAGAAGACTAGGCACAAGTTACACATAAGGTGATCATCATAACTACTCCTTCATATAACTATCAATTTGGCTTCAAGGCCATGGACAACACATATATAATTACAATAAAGAAAACGCCGCCACCATAAGTGGATCATACCACACAATGCCATACAAGGCTTCATTAACTATATTAATATAGAACAGTAGATGGATGAGCTACTCATACCAATTCTCACCCTTTGATCATCATTGATCAGTACACCTTGTTTATAAACAATATCATATATAGGGAAGTATCTAAATGTACTTTAAGCATAGAAGAAACCATGTATAAGTAACTATAAGATCATGATACAATTAGTGCAAAAATTACCATTGTTCTAAAGAATATATAGGCATAGATCATCAATCAATTTCCCTAGTCGTTTTTATCAATCAAGATTAATTAATAATGTACATGTATGGCAGTAGCCAAAGAAATCATAACCTAAACGAAATCCTACTAGAACTGCCAATAAAGTTGAATTCACTGTAAGTATGCTTTATACTAGGAAATCATGGAAGATAAATCCATATAGGTTAATCCTATTCAACTATCATGCATTGATACACAATACATCCTTTACACACAATTCATGATCACATTACATCATAGGCAATAACTATGAACAATTAATCATGACCGATTCATATATAAACTAACCTAACGTCAAGATCACAAGTTACCATTCCATAGACTAGAAGAACCTAGTATTATTCATATAAGCCTTCTTTACTTTAATCATACAAGATTCATATACATAATTAAAACATGATATTATCCTACAACAGTAGATACAAAAAACTTAACATGGTCGAAATCCACTTTCATACATTTAAGAACCCACATTATAGTGATCCCATTGAGAACTAGGCTAGGCATGTTCAAACCTGAATACCTTGATCCACATGGATTCTTCATCATCAATTCAACATCAAGTCACGTAAATAACAGCATATATAACCACTTCAAAGTAATAGAATCACAATTCAACCGATAACAAGCCAAGATCACAAAGCTCATGCAAGGACTAAATCAATTTAGGGAGGGAACATGGGTCATCATGCACATGGATTAAGATCCCTTTCAACCCAACACATTAACATCATTCATCATGATTTAACCATTAAAAACGTTTTTAGAAAGAACCCATGGATAGATTAAAGAGGAAGAACTTGGTTCATGAAACTTTCCTTGAAAACATTGAGAAGAACTCTCCCACTGAAAGGTAACATAGAGATGAAGGATCACCATAACTTTATCTACATGAAGACCTCTAAAACTTGGTGATGAAACCATAAAAATGCATTCTCCAAGCTTTTCTTGAGCTTCAACAACAAAAAAAGGTTTCTAGGGAGAAGATTTTTGGAGGGAAAGGTTTATTTCGTGTAGAAGGGATTGGGAAAGGGTTGTTCACGTGTTTGATCCCTTATATACACCCAAATATAGGTAAATTAATCAATTAGAGTCATTTTAGGACATGGGGTGAATTTCCCATTCACGCATTAAATAAAACAGTCGCAAGGCAGTGTTGTAGGCCACCATCGATGGATCACATTTGACAGGACGTTAGTCAATCGACTGGTCGTCTGTGGCTTCCGTAGATTGGACCTTGGCCTGTTTATTGGTTGAGAATTTCCCAAGATAAGTGTCCATACACTAGACCTGAGCAACGGTCAATTGGTCAACCAACAGACCGTCGTTTTGTTCCGTCGATTGACACTGCCAAGGCAGTGTCTCGACCAGCCCTGGGTCCTTCTTGTTGGCCCTTTTGCGGAGCCCTTTAGAAGTCGTACCCAGACGTTTCTAACGTGATAAAACCCTTAAAAATTTGTAGACCTCCCACATGAGTTTCACCCAAAACAAATACAGGTAACACGTCCAAATAGGCGAGGTCCCATCAAGACACACTTGGACGTCTCAAGGGCTAGCTTTCGAACGTCTTAGACGTTTGACCTTCAAAGTCCACAAAACTCCATATACTACCATTAAACATCACTATAAATCATTTAAAGTATTCATAAGAATATGACATACAATATATAAGAACAAATAGATACATGAGGCACATGGGTGGCAAATCGTCGAACATCATGGTCATCCCTTAACGTTTGACTTCCAAATCACCTCAAACTGTACACACTGCCTCTAAAAGATCTTATAATTCATTTTAGGACATTAGAACCTTATGAAAAACATGTTAGGATCTAGACATTCTAACTCATTTTGGGGGTCGTACACAAGCATTGAGATATCATCTCATCCAAACAATCAAATCTAAAAGACCACCGGACAAGAAACCATAATAGAGAAAGATGATATTAATTTCTATGGTACAACACAAGAGTAGTGAAGAAAGTAAAACTCTATCGTCCTATATCCTCTTGCTCATAGATGTGTCGCGACTCACAAGACTATACTAGACGTGGTAATATGAGACTTTGGATCCTAAAACGACTTTTATAACCTCATGCTCTGATACCACATTTGTCACGACCGGGGAGCATCCCCTAGAAGTAACATGGCGTACTTGACCTCTCGGAGGTCTTTCATTAGCCCATAGACATGATTCATCACATTGTCATAGGAAATTTAGTCGAAAAATTCAAAAATTTTTATAGCACATCATATACTAGAAACATCACTTCACAAAAACATAAAATAGGTCATACAACATAGTTTTACTATAAGTCTCTTCTGCCATCTTAAACTCAACACCAATAGACTAGACTAGGGATACGACCCTTAACAACATATAATAAAAATTAAGCTATTAATAAACTTGAATAATAACTTGACATAGGAAATTCATGAATCTTAAGGATCACTTTCTTGAGCTTGGGAAAACATGTATCAAGCCCTTCACTTTAAGATACATCGTCAAGTCATCCATTACCTACACGTTATGTAAAAAGATGAAAAAGAATTATATTAGTACAAGAATGCACTAAGTATGACAACCATGGAAAAACATGCATTTAAAGAGGACATCCTGTTAGAACTATGCATCATGTATTTTTGCAAAACTTCTTGATCATCAACACAATTAGCATCATATAGCTCAAATACTTCATATAGACACGTAAAATAGTCGCAACATCACATAAAGCCACCTAATTAATTTAAGGCTCATTTAGCATTTCATAACATTATATTTCTTTTACCTTAAGTCCTTAACCCCTATGTAACCCTCAAGTAATACTTGGTGCAATACATGAATAGTGTTCCATTCCACTATCCAGACTCAAGCATCACCTTAAGGTCACCAAGGTGAAAATTCACATAACATTCATTGACATCAAACACATATAGATAATCATAGAATCATAACATATCATGACAACACATACTTCTCATATAACACAAGATAATGTATGAAGCTCATATAAAACTCATTTAAGGTATGTCTTCTTAGGTAGAGATAACACTTTGCTGGTGATAATTGCAACAGATTTGAATGGACAACAAGTAGAGTGCTTAGTGGCGGTATTAAAGAGGTTCAAACGAGCCATTAGTTGGACTATTGCTGACATTATTGGGATCCCTCCTGGTATTAGTTCCCACAAAATCCAACTCATGCCAGATCACAAACCAAGTAGTGAGCACCAAAGAAGGTTGAATTCACCTATGCAATAAGTAGTTATAAAGGAGATCATCAAGTGGTTGGATGTTGGAGTCATGTGCCTTGTTCCGGATGTCAATTGGGTGTGTCCTGTTCAGTGTGTACCTAAAATGGGTAGGATGATAGTGGTACCTAATGAGAATAATGAGCTTGTTCCAATGTGGCAAGTGATCGGATGGAGATTTTGCATGGACTACCAGAAGTTGAATGCGTGGACAGAAAAGGATCATTTTCCTATGCTCTTTATGGATCAGATGTTAGACAGACTCACAGGAAAAGGTTGGTATTGCTTTCTTGATGGCTATTCGGGCTACAATTAGATCTCTATTGCCCTAGAAGATCAAGAAAAGACTACTTTCACTTGCCCCTATGTGACCTTTGAGTTCAAAAGGATGCCGTTTGGGTTATGTAATTTACCGGTGACCTTCTAACATTGTATGATGTTGATATTCTCTCATATGGTGGACACTATTGAGGTGTTCATGGATGATTTTTCTGTAGTGGGAGACTCTTTTAATCGGTGTTTGAGTAATTTAGCTGAGATGCTCCAGAGGTGTGAGGATTGGAATTCGGTGTTAAATAGGAAGAAATGTCACTTTATGGTGAAAAAAGGCATTATGTTGGGCCATCACATCTCTGAAAAGGGATAGAGGTTAATCGAGCTAAAGTGGAAGTAATAGAGAAGCTTCTTCCACCCATTTCTGTCAAGGGTGTGAGAAGTTTTCTTTGGCATGCTGGTTTTTTATAGGATATTTATTAGGGATTTTTCAAAAATTGCACATCCTTTGTGCAAACTGCTGGAGAAGGAATGTAAGTTCTATTTTTATGAATCGTGTTTGAAGGAATTTGGAAAGTTGAAAGAGAAGTTGGTGTCTGCGTCCATTATTATTTTACTAGATTTGAGTGAGCTACTTAAGGTGATGTGTGATGCAAGTGGGGTAGCACTTGGTGTGGTATTGGGACAAAGAAGGGATAATCTCCTCCACCCTATCTGCTATGAACTAAAGCCCTGAATGAAGCCCAATAGAATTATACGGTAATCGAACATGAATCTTCTTCACTATTTACCACATTTTATCAAAGCATTTCAAGCCTAAGCCATAACATTAAACTATCATCATATCAACTCATATAGCAACCTATTATTCCAAAGGGAACTCCATTCAACTATAACAACTCTAAACAAGTTATAACCATATCATGACATAAATGTTCAACATCACACTTCATTTATGATCAATCACATATATAGTCATAACTTGCATCACATCAACATATATTCAAATTCCCCTTCTTACATACTCATCAAGCCATAAACTAAAGTAAACATCATACCTCATCTTTTCACCCTCAAGCATTGAGATACCATCTCATACAAGCAATCACATCTAAAAGACCACAAGACAAGAAAACATAACAGATAAAGATCATATAGAGTTATGTTCTATGGCATAACACAAGAATACGAAAGAAAGTGAAACTCTATCGTTCTATATCCTCTTGCTCATAGATGTGTTCGACTCACCACCAATGAACAAGACTCTACTAGATGTGGCAATATGATACTTTGGATCCGAAAATCACTTCGATAACCTCATGCTTTGATACCATGTTTATCACTATCGTGGAGAATCCCTAGAAGTAACATGGCTTACTTGATCTCTTGGAGGTCTTGTACAAACCCATAGACATCATTCATCGCATTGTAATAGGAAATTTAGAGGAAAAATTAGAACTTTTCACAGAACATCATCTTCTAGAAATATCACTTCACATAAACACAAAATAGGCCATAATACATAGTTAGACTCTACGTCTCTTTTGCCATCTTAAACTCAAAATCAATTTAGTAAAATAGAGATACAACCCTTAACAACATATAATAAAAACTAAGCTATTAATAAACTTGAATAATAACTTGACATAGAAAATCCTTGAATCTTAAGGATCCATTTCTTGAGCTTGGAAAAACATGTATCAAGCCCTTCACTTTAAGAGATATCCTCTAGTCATCCATCACCTACACTTTATGTAAAAAGATGAAGAAGAATGGTATTAGTAAGAGAATGAACTAAGTATGACAACCATGAAACCATGCATTTTAAGAGGACATGTTGCTAAAACCATGCATCATGTCTTTTTGTAAAACTTCTTAAACATCAACACAATAAGTATCATATAGCTCACATACTTCATATCAACATGTACAATAGTCACAACATACATAAAGCCACCTAATTAATTTAAGGCACATTTAGCGTTTACTAACATTATATTTCTTATACATTATGTTCTTAACACCTATGTAACCCTCAAGTAATACTTGGTGCAATGCATGAATAGTATCCCATTCAACTATCCACACTCAAGCATCACCTTAAGGTCACCAAGGTGAACATTCACATAACCTTCATCAACATCAAACACATATACATATTCATAAAAGCATAACATATCATGACAATAGATATTTCCCATATAACTCAATATATTGCATGAACCTCACATAAAACTCATCTGATGTATGTGTTCTTGGGTAGAGATAACACTTTGCCAGTGATAATTGCAGCAGATTCGAATGGACAACAAGTAGAGTTCTTAGTCGCGATATTTAAAAGGTTCAAATGAGCCATTGGTGGGACTATTGCAGACATTATTGGGATCACTCCCAATATTTGTTCCCATAAAATCCAACACATGCTCAATCAAAAATCATGTATTGAGCACCAATGAAGGTTGAATCCACCTATGCAAGAGGTAGTGAAAAATGAGATCATCAAGTGGTTGGATGCTTGATTTATCTGTCCTATTGCGGATATCAATTGGGAATGTCCTGTTCAGTGCGTGCCTAAAAAGGGTTGGATGACAGTGGTACCTAATGAGAGGAACAAGGTTGTTCCAATGCGGCCAGTGACCGGATGGAGAGTTCGCATGAACTATCGGAAGTTTAATACGTGGACAGAAAATGATCATTTTCCCATGCTCTTTATGGATCAGATGTTAGACAGACTCGCTTGGTATTGCTTTCTTGATGGCTATTCGGGCTACAATTAGATCTCTATTGCTCTTGAAGATCAAGAAAAGACTACTTTCACTTGCTCCTATGTTACCCTTGAGTTTAAAAGGATACCGTTTGGGTTATGTAGTACACCGGCGACCTTCTACCATTGTATGATGTTGATATTCTCTCATATGGTGGACACTATTGAGGTGTTCATGGATGATTTTTCTATAGTGGAAGTCTCCTTTGATCGGTGTTTGAGAAATTTGGCTGAGGTTATCAACAGGTGTGAGGATTATAATTCAGTGTTAAATAGGAAGAAATGTCACTTTATGGTGAAAGAAGGCATTATGTTGGGCCATCACATCTCTGAAAAGGGATAGAGGTTAATCGAGCTAAAGTTGAAGTAATAGAGAAGCTTCTTCCACCCATTTCTGTCAAGGGTGTGAGAAGTTTTCTTTGTCATGTTGGTTTTTTAGGATATTTATTAAGGATTTTTTGAGAATTGCACATCCTTTGTGCAAACTTATCAAAAAGGAACATAAGTTCTATTTTGATGAATCCTGTTTGAAGGCATTTGGAGAGTTGAAAGAGAGGTTGGTGTCTGCATCCGTTGTTATTTCACCAGATTGGAGTGAGCTATTTAAGGTGATGTGTGATTCTAGTGGGCTAGCACATGGTGTCGTATTGGGACAAAGAATGGATAAAATCCTTCACCCCATCTACTACGCAAGTAAAGCCCTGAATGAAGCCCAAAAGAATTATACGTTAACGGAACAAGAACTTCTTGCAATGGTGTTTGGATTCGAGAAATTTTGCTCCTCTTTTCTTGGCACGAGGGTCATAGTGCATACAAACCAATCTGCTTTGAGGTACTTGATGGCGAAGAAGGATGCAAAGCCAAGGTTGATCAGATAGGTATTTTTGCAAAAGTTTGATTTTGATGTAAAAGATAGAAAGGGGAGCGAGAATCAAGTTACGGACCATTTCTCTAGATTGGAGGATGAAGCTATGTGTGAATTGGGAGAAAAAGCTGAAATGGATGATGCATTCCAAGATGAACATGTTTTGGCCGCGTCTGAAGATTTGATCCCATGGTTCATGCACTTCGCAAATTATCTGGCGAGTGATGTAGTTCCGTATGACTTGACCTTCCACCAAAGGAAAAGGTTCATGCATGATGTGAAAAAGTTATTCTGGGATGAGCCTTATTTATATCGGAATCATGCCGATGCCATCATTCACCGTTGTGTATATGAGGTCGAGATTTTGAGTGTTTTTGAGGCATGTCACTCCTTGCATGTGTTGGCCACCATAAAGGTATCCGGATTGCGGATAAGATCTTACAGTGTGGGTATTATTGGCCAACCATTCACCAAGATGCTCACGATTTCGCAAATCATGTGATCGGTGCTAACAAGATGGAGGAATTAGAAGAGGCAAGAACTCCCTTGAATCCTATTCTGGTGATTGAGCTATTTGATGTACGGAGCATTGACTTATAGGCCCGTTTTTGAGTTCTCATTAGATGAAGTATATTCTTGTGGTGGTTGACTATGTGCTGAAATGGGTGGAAGCAATTGCGCTTCCTAACAATGAAGGAAAGAGTGTCAGTGCATTCTTAAAAAAAATATCATCCCATGATTTGCCACACCTAGGTCAATTATTAGTGATGATGGCTCTCAGTTCTGTAATAGTTTTCAAAAAAATATTGGAGAAATATGATGTTTTCCATAATTTGGCTACTCCTTACCATCCATAGACTAGCGGGCAAGTTGAGGTGTCCAATCGTGAGGTCAAGCAAATTCTAGAAAAAAGGTGAATGCTAATAGAAGAGATTTGTTAAGGAGGATTTATGATGCTTTTTGGGCCTACTGCACTGCATCTACAATACTCCCATAGGTATGTCTCCATACCAACTTGTATATGGGAAGGCTTGTTACTTGCCAGTCGAGCTAGAGCACAAAGCGATGTGGGAAATGAAGAAACTGAAGTTGGATTTGACTGAAGTGGTAGAAAAAAGACTAAATTGGTTGAATGAGCTTGAGGAGTTTCACCTAAAGGACTATGAAAGTTCATCCCTTTATAAAGAAAAGATGAAGAAGTATCACGACCAAAGGATTGAAAAAAAGAATTTATAGTTGGTGATATGGTGCTTCTATTTAAATACAGACTACAATTTTTTTTCAGGCAAACTCAAGTCCAAGTGGATAGGGCTATTCCTCATCACTTAAGTGTTCCCACATAGAGCGTTGAGTTTGATAATAAGGAAGGCACAAAGTTCACAATCGACTGGCAAATAATGAAGACCTATCTTGGGCATGCGGAGAGTGTGCATGAAGTGGTTGAGGCCTATCTTCTTGATGAAGTCTGAGTAATCAAGGGGCCTGCGTCGTGCTCGATAAATCAAGCGCCTCTTTGGAGGAAATCCAAGGTGTATCCTCAAGGCAACGGTAGGTTTTTGTTTTCATGGTAGCTATAGTCATAGTTTTTGTTGCATTTTTTTTTCATTATTTTATTGTTGATTATGTGCTAGTGTTTGCTAGAGATTAGCAAAGGGTCCGTGTCACAAAAGTGTCCAGAAAAACACAAAAAGAATGGCCTAATGGGTGTTACATGTGAAGAGAGCAAAAGCAAAAATCTGCAGAAAATGGTCTGGTGCCGAGGTCTACGGACCCTATCGATGGACCGTTGTTCCATCTACGGACGATCGATAGTGTCCGTAGATCCCAAGTATGTTCCCAAAATTTTTTAGTCTCAAAGTGATCGATGGTCCCAATCAACAAACCATTGATTGACCTATGGACCGCCGACAGGATCTCATAGGTCCATATTTGCTGGTGATCCGACCCGACCCAGCTGGTCATATTGTAAGACATAACAGTTCAAATCTATTCCCTCTTTCCATTTCTTTAAAATTCCCTTCCATAATCATTTCATTTCATTATTTCCTTCCTATTTTACTCAAATTCAACCTCTCCAAATCCCAAATCACCCACCTATCAGAACTTGTACTTCCCAAGCTTTCCATATCGTCCAAATTCTCTGTTTCTTCATTATCAAGAGGCTGGTGATTGAGGTTGGATGCGTAGGCTACTTCTTCCAAAGTACCTCACAACCACACCACTACTAAAAAAGGACTTCGATTTCTTTTTCACTTTGAATTCATGTTCATAATTACAAATAAGAATCCGAAAGTGGGTCTTGACCTTAGGACTGAATGAAGTGAAATTGCATGCTCAAAAATGCGTAATTACTCCCATAGGGATGATGGATAGTGGTTGTGCAGTGAAATTAACAAGTTAAAACTTAGTCTGGCTGAATGTTTTGACTTAGGGTTCCATGTTCTTTGTAATTTGAATTTAATTGTTGCATGAATTAGGAACCCTAGGAATGATAAACTAGTATACGGTATGTTAAATGCATTTTTAAACACTGATTGTGTAAAAAGGAAGCACTAAAGAAACTAAAAGATAATAAAATAATTTTTTTTGGAACTTGCACGTGCCTAAATTCTGTCTTAGGCCAACAGTACAAGATCCCGTCTATGGACCATCGATTGATTAACAGGTCGTCGTTGGGGTCCGTTGTCTGCATCACCCAGAAATTTTCCAAGTCTAAAATAATGAAAGTAGACCACGGTTTGTTGATAGATGGACGAACCATTCTGCACTTCTGTTGTTTCATTCAAATGACCCAATTTTACCTAATTCCAAAGTAATTTAAAGTGTCATATGACAGAAGTGTACTATGGTCCGTCGATTCATTGATGAACTGTTTTGCACGTCCATCATTTTACTCGGAGAACCTAATTTCACCATTTTTTCTAAAATAATTCCAAGTGTCAGACGATGGACGTGATCGATGAACCGTCTATTGATCGACAGGCCGTCGATAGTGTCCGTCGACATGACTCTGTAGCAAAGTTCTATAGTCTGAGTTTCATATTTACTTCATTCCATTGTTCATCGAGTGTGTTGTGGTGCTACTATGATACTAACAAATTTCTTCACAGGTACAAATGCCTCCCAAGAAAGACGTCGTCTATGCCAAGAGGGGAAAATCCATGTCGGTTGACCCGTCTTGTCAGATAATCAAAGAAGACTATGATAATGAGCAAGACACAACTTATGTTCCTCCAGGTTCATCTACACCAACTGTAGCAACATGGGTCACTAAGGGAACCCCCCGAAAGGTGACTCCCGGTGTAGTCACTGCCTCCCATTCTAATAAGGAGCGCACACTAAATGGTTCACCAACCGGGGCTGCCTGTAGTTCTGAAGGGGTCTCAGCATCAAGGTCTGGGTCTGCTCTCGATTAAGGATCCGACCAATCTTCTAATCAAAAGCATCCACTGCTTCCGGTTCCACCTCTCATGGAGCCACCAGAGCGGAGGGCCAAGACCACCAATCCTTGTCTGATGAGGCTACAAATTCAGAGTCTGCACCCGCACCTCGGGCAGATGACCCCGCACCAGTTGCTGATGAACCAAACCGATGGGGCATCGAGTGTCAATACCAAGTGTATGGGGATGCAAATATGTTAAATGAAAAGGGGGTGATAACCCGACTGGTTACAGTGGAGCGTCGAGTCCTCACAAGGAGTTATACACACGGTCCCCAAGGTGCACAGACTATTCAATCTTCACAAATTTGATTGCATGGCTCGGGATTTGGACACTTATATGTAGCTACTCTCCAGGTTCCATAGATCGGCAGGCAAGATCTTCTGAACAGGGCCTTCTGACCTCTACAATATTCTGGGGTTGCCTGGTTTACATATCCGAGTCTACCATCCACTATTTCCTATACGGCCCCATCACCAGCCCACAGAGGACTTGCAATACTTCAGAGTTTGACTACATGTGGCAGGTTGTATAGAGTGGTGAGATTGGTTGGACTGTTGAGCATCGTGAGTCAACAAAGAAATGGTTGGCCCAATATCTGGTTACATATGGTGATAAGGGTGATTGGGTGATAAATTCCCAAGGGCTAATAAAGAAGGCGACCCTCACTTTTGTAGCCAAATTCTTATGGATGCTGGTCAGACACAGGTTATCGCCCACGCAAGTTGATAATGTAGTCACATGGGATAGGGTGGTGTTTGTAGTGGCTCTGGTAGCAGGACAGGAGATAGACTTCGCTTAGTGATTCATGAGAGGGCTTTCAAGAGCTCTACCACTTACCCCTTAACATGTCTTATCTTCTAGCTGTGCAGGGACGCCGGAGTGCAAATTTGGCATTGTCATACACTACGTAGCCCGAAAGGGACAATTGATATATGTGTCATAGGGATGAGGCCAATGTAACGCACTACGCATAGGTCCCATGATTGATGTTCCGCCACTGAGCGAGAATCTGGCGGACATTGTGGATCAAGCCCAAGGGGCTGATGCTGCCATACCAGAGATTGACCCCACTCCGGCCTCTCCCTCACATGCAGCTAATCTAGCCCCCAGCTCATCCTGATATCTATGCCCCCATCTGTTGAACTGGTCTATCTAGCTCGGGTCCAGAAGGTAAAGGCCCAGATGACCACCCTACTCCACCATATTTAGCCTTGGATGCAGAAATCCATTGCTAAGGTAGAGGAACGTATTGAGAAGTGGGTGTCCAAGCAGACCGAGCAGTAGATATATGCGGTCCACAAATGCCTCGATGCCTTTGAGCTACGAGTTCTAGCACGCCCAACCCCCATTGATGAGCTCACTAACATCAAGACTGAGTTGTCCAACCTGCAATTCGACATCGACACCATGTTGGAATGAGAGGGACGGAGCCAAAGAGTGCTCCAACTAAGCTAGAAGAGGACTCGATGCTCGACACCTTGTTCAATGCCCATGCTGAGACACAACATGAACAGCGTGTGCGCATTAAAAGGCACCAATCCAGCCACACCACTGAGGCGGTGATGAGGCGCGTGCAAAAAATATAGCACGGAAAAAGATGGAGCGAGCTAGGAGGGCCTACTTGGTAGATGAGGAGCTACATCAGAGGAGAGTACTGGAGATGGTTGATGGGGAATCCAGTTTTGTACCGGAGATCGGTGAGAGGAGCACTAGTGATGGTATGGAGGTTGATGTGGGCATTACTGAGAGTGGCCCAGTTGATGATCTACTTGGTTTCGGGAAACTGGACCCACCTACATGTTGATAGTTCTTCGGCTCTATGCTCCACTGGTTTGCTTCACCTACCACTCTATATATTTTATTTCGTATGTATTAGGGACAATTTCAACATTTTTGTTGGGGGTGGGGTAAAGGTAATGTGAGTGATAGGGTGAAATCTGAGTAACCCAACTCACAATCCTCACTTGGGGTTTTCTTGCTTGTGTTCTTTTTCCCCAATAGACTTCTTAATTTTCTATTGAACTGGCATATCGTAATTTGTACAAGTATAAAACATGAAAATGAAGCATGATGGTTGATAAAAATGATACTGCGTCCTGGATAATCCTTGTATATATAAGTGAAAATAAGTTGAATGTGTTGGCTCTAAGCATATAATAAATAGGCACCCACTGCATGACTTTCAACTAACACCTAAACTAGGAAAGCTGACAATCTGATAGCGTAATGATGTGCCAAGAGAGTGTGAGGATATTTGAGTGTTCAACAGTTGGTACCTAAGTAGAACTTGCCCGGTTAGTCCTGTTAGAATCTAGGAAATGATCATAGGCCCATGTTCGAAATAGTCAATATCTAGCCTAAAAGAAGTTAATCAAATGAAAGAATGGTCCCTTTTTTATCCAAATATGTTGAGCCTGTAATAGACCAAATTTTCATATTTACCAACTCACCTTCCCAAGGTCTAATGTTTTAGCCCCAGTACCTTCTTGGACAAGTGCATCTCAACTTTGGCCAAAAGCTTAAGTTGAGGGTGGCTAATGCAGTTTTTTACCTTGTCTTGTCCCTAACCCAATTTTGGGTATTGTGTACCTCAACTCATGAAAAAGTCATGAGTTGAGGGTGGCTAATATGAGTGAGGACCCAAAAATGGGTATGAAAAGAGTTGGATGTTGAAAAAGAAAAGCTTAAGTGAGCGAAAGATGTGCCTTTGTGAAATTATCAATTGATTGAGAAAAAAAATAAAAGAAGAGAAAGAAATTTTTTTAAGAGAGATAGATGCAAAAGAAGTGAATGTCACATACAAACAAAACGAAAAAGAAAAATTGGAGCAAGGCAAAGAAGAAAAGAGATGAAAAATAGGGTGTCAAAGACAATGAAAAGGGGTAGGAAGGTTAGTGGTAATGTCAAGGAGGTCAAAAAGTCACTAAAAATGTAAACAAATGTACCACACCTAACCCTGAGCCTACGTTACAAGCCAAGAAATTCCTAGTGTGGTCCTAGAGTTTAGTGTGGTGAACCTAAGCAACGAAAATAAAGGCAAGCCTATGGCTAAGAGTACTAACTGTATTTGAACTTTTTCTTGAGCGTGAGTGTTGATCAAAGATCCTTGTACCCAAATTTAAAATAACTGTGTGAAAAATAAGCATTTCTTTTGAAGTGAGAGCCTAAGCCTGCACCAAATAAAAGAATGAGCCGGGATTAATAGCCATATAATTTCTAGTGATTAAAATTGGATACTTTCGTACAAAGGTATTTTTGAGTCATAATGTGTCGCTTACAGATAAATAACGAATTTAAGTTGAGGGTGTTGATGTACCGTGGCTTCATGGCATTTTCAATGCATTTTACTTAAGAGTTGTGTGTCTAGAGCCTTTTTGTTGTAGTTTTAACAGGTTTTGTGTTTGTTTTGTAGGAAAGATGTTCAGGACTAGATAAGAAAAAAAACCTAAAATAATGCATAACAGGACCTACGGAGGCCATCGATGGTCCGTTGATTCGTTCGATCGACAGATTGTAGTCTGTGATCGTAGATGGGCAGCTCAGGACATAAGAGAAAAATTGGGGAAATCTGACCAAGTCTGGGACTACGAGATGCAACAATGGTCCTTCGATTGATCGACGGACCGTACTGGTGAACAATCATTTGGTTCAGAGAAGGTTCTAGTACCTGAGTTTGGAAAAATTCTAAGTAAAGTGTGGAGTGACGGAGAGGCATCAATAGAAAGTAGATGCCGCGACGGACAGTGTTGTTGGTTCGTTGATTGATTCGGACAAGGTTTCATCCAAAGAGGAAAAAATATTCCAAGTCTTAACCAATGGAAGGAGTCTATGGACCGTCGATTTATCCACGGTCCATCAGTTGGTCCGTAGATTGAAGCCACGTCAACTGAACAAATTTTCCTTATTTTAATTCCTTTTTCTTTAGGACTATGATTTCTATAAATAGGCCCTTAAAACCACATTGTTGTGGTTAGTTACTCTTGTTATTGTTCTATTTTGTTTTGGAGATTGGATTTTTTTGCAAACTTGAGCAATTAATCAATATCTGGATTTGGTTTGAAGCTATTTCTTGCAATTTCAAGTTGAATTCCTGGGCTTCTTCTTATTGTTTTAAGTAAGTTGATGATTTCTTCATTCAAAACTATGAATTGTAATCTTGCTTGCGTGAGTAACTAAATCCACAACTAGGGTTGTGGGAACCATGGGTAATTAACAAAGTATAACTAGCAATTAAGAAATTCTCAAATAGTGTTTTTGCATGTATTGATAATTCTTTCTCTTAGAAGTCTTTTTAACGAGTGCACACATTAGAACTCACCTTCTTGCTACTTGCTTGACCAAGGAGGTAGGAATAGGAAAATAATTATTAACGTAGATTTAGTGGGATACTATCTAATAGGCTAGTGTCAATTGGTGTGAAGTAATAACTAAGTCATACATCGAGTATGATGCCTAATATGAGGTAAAGGTAAGGGTTAGTAAATTATACACACGTAGCTGGACCAAGGTGTTGAGTGAAATTCTCTAGATGCCGGACCAAGGACTTAGAGATACCTAACTTGCCACTTTGCATGTAAAACACTATGAAAGAATTGTTATTGCTAGGAATATGGAGTTATGAACCTGTGGGGAACACATATACCCTAGTTACTCTCCCAACTTGATAAAAACTCAACATTTAGTTTCGTTTACTTGTTATCTTAGATTGTTTAAGAAACTTGTTTCATAAAATCCCCCCTTCAATTACTTGTTTTCAAAAAGACATTGTCTAAATAAACGTAAACGTTAATTAAAGTTAAGTATTGAACATTTTCCTCGTAGTATCGACCGCAACCTACTTTTTGGGTTCTCTACTTGATTACGACCGCATATACTTCTCTAGGGAGGTGTAATTTGGGCGTATAAGTGCACTGCCTCAATATTCCTATCCATCATCTGCTCCATACAAGCCTCAAAATCCTCCAGAGATCGCAACATCCACGACCTCATGTGCTTCATCAGAGTATCCATCTGCGTCTCTAACTTCTGGACATGGGGCACATGAACTATAGTGGACCCTGAAGAGGGAGTGGCTGGGGATGAACTTGTAACCAGAGTAATGGAAGTGAATGGGGAACTTGTGCATCCGTAGTAGTGGAAAGTATGAGGGTCTCATCAACCAGAATTCTCTCCAAATCCTCACCAAGATCAACACCCAAGGGAGGTAGGTCAACATGTGGATTCCTCCGTAGTAGAACAATGTTTGCATCGTCTCAAATAAGGCCAATGTCCAAAATCTTGGTCGCAGAATCAGATTATCACAACGCCAACTAAGAACCTCAGCATCCCTACACAGATGAAATATGGGACAAGGAAAAGGGAAAGTGGTAGTGGTCTTGAAGGCACTCTCATGAATCTCAGCGATCAGAATCCCGGCGAAGTCAATCTCAAGTCCTCCCATAAGTGCTTCCAACATCACAACTCTATCCCCAGTAACCACGTTTTCAGCCTGAGTAGGCGATAGTCTAATACACACAATGGTACTAAATAAGTTTGCAGTGAAGCTCAGAATAGTTTTGCTGCTCAGAATAGCCTTGCTGACAGGCAAAGTCATATGGCGCACCCACTCTGTACGCTCCCCCTCATCTACAATATGACGGGTCATCCAACGAAGTAAACACACTCTTTCTCTTCTTAGCATCCCTCTAAAATGCCCCACTAAACCACACCCATCATATAATCATATTTCAATGTATTAATTGGCTGAGTGTGGTTTGGTCCATATTTTTTTTAGAAGAATAGTGGTCTTGGAGACATCAATGGAAAAGTTTTGTACTAAAGAATTCTGAAGTGGGGGATCAGCTACGGCTTAGCCTGTTTAGAAATATAGTTCGAATAGTAGCGGCATACAAGACATATAATTCTCTGGACATCTCCTCGCTGAATTTTTTCGAAATCTATACCATCCACTCACACTTGTGTTTCTTATATAATTTGTCAATAGTGGGCATGGTGTAGAGGCTACCTATAAGTACCCGACGCTTGTCATTAATGGTCTGGGTCTATTTGTAATGCTCGTCATGTTCTATCCATCATAGTATATATGTGTTGGCCCTTGGTGCACCAAATGTTTGGATCGGTGATAAGTAGAAAGGGTACATAGGTATGCCCAACGGGTAGCCTCTCCAGAGGTAGTAACATCAAATGTTGAGGCTGGTGTGAAGCTAGAACTAGAGACAGACTACGACTCTAAGCCAGACTACGACTCTTAGTCGGAATGTGACTCCTCAGTAGGCTGACCCCTTACTTAGAATGGGGCTACTACGAGGGTGGTAGAGGATGGATACTCCTAAAAAAATAACCTTCTGCTTGTTCCACCGTCTAGTGGTCATAGGGGAAGTGCGGGGGGCTCTCTTTTGCCCCGGTGTGTACTCTTTCTTGGTAGAATCATGAATAACCCTATGTGAGGGTGCAATAGATTTGGATTTTCCTTTTTGGAGTAAACATGTGCTTCTTTTGGAGCCATGGTACACCTCTAATAAAGAAGCATAAGCATTGTCAAATAAAGAACATAACTTCTAGGTTGAGGACGATGCCACGAAGAATATGATTTAGACTTAACTTAACTTACAATTATCTCGTTTTAGTCAAACTAATTCACAGAAAAGTAAACAGAGGAGTCTATGAACTAAAGGAATAGATTGTTTATTTGAATAAATAAGTAAAAAGTAAGCGAGATGCACAATTTGAGATATCAATATAAGTGGAAACTAGGTCATATGTATTCACCACAACATCTTAATGCAATAATCCTAACAATAGTAATTCTATCCTAGTGTTTGACATGCAAGGCCGATAAGTTATCCCTATGTGATTGGTAATCTTAGTAGGAACTTTCTCTAGCGACTTGGTCAATATACGAATGGGTGCTTTACTTTTTATTTTCCTCACCCCGTATTAGTCATCATTCAATTAACTTAGGATATTCAGTCTCTCCTCGATTGATTAAAGTCATACTAATTATTATATAGCAATAAATCCTTAAGTAGATCTCTATTGTTTAATCTTTTTCTCATTCATTACCCCTTTAGTAAGGCAAGTAGGTATGAGCGAGTTGGAACATTGCACACCGCTAGAAAGACTTCTAAACAAAAAGATTAACAATCTACGCATAAACACTATTAAAAATTTACTTTAGTTTTTATTCATACTTTGTTAATTTTTCATGTTTCCCACAACCCTAGTTATGGATTTAGCTATTCATGCTTCAGAGTTCACAATTCATAATTAGGTTAAAAGAATTCATGAACTTATAATTCAAATAGATGTAAACTGAAATCCTGAATTGTACTTCAAAGTGTACTTTCATAAACCAACTTTTGGAAATTTAATTGATAAGAGTTTGCAAAATAATTAAAAATAGTATACAATAATGTTTAACTCCCCAAAACGGAAAATACAATCCATATTTATAGAGTTTTAAATTAAATTGATGAAATTTGGTAGAAGGGTGTCTAACACATATTAGATTTGATTCTTAGTCGAAATATTTGGGCACGTATCCCCAAGGAACAACCAAGGTCCCTTGAGGAGGGCTCTTGAATTTTGGGGTCAAAGGCTGCCCAAGTTAGTGTCCACCAATGGATGCAACCAACGATCCATTTTTGAATCGACGGGGCGTGGATTGCTTCCATCGATGGAAACATAGAAAAATTCTTGGAGTCCTGTGTTGACAAGTATCAGACCTAAAAGAGGAATGTGCAGCACAGACGTGAAGAGTGCCCGTCGTTTGATAAGCGGACCACTTGTTGTGGTCTCATCTGTCAAGGGGCTGTTTTGCGGCACGTTTTTAACGTGGTTAAATGAATTAATTAAGTGGTTAGTTAATTATTTAGGGGTTTTGGGAGGTCTAATTAATTTGTTTGATCAACTATATAAAGCCCATAAGTTAATTAAACTAACCTAAGCCCTCATAATTCCAAAATCCAAACTCTCTTCTTTCTCTCTCCGAAGTTGAAGAACACCCTAGAATACAAGGTCTAGGTGGGTTCTAGGGATTCAATCACCAATTTTTATCCTTCAATTTTCATCAAACATAATGGTATGAGATTCCTTTCAACTTTGGGATTTCTTTCCCCAAAGGGTTCAATCAAATTGATTTCAAAAGTATGAAATTCAAGTGGATCTTTTTTAATCTCGAAATTGATGTTGTGAATTGCTTTGTTTATAATTTTATTTGGATATTATCAATATATTAACATGTATCATAACTCAATTACGTTATTTCTTGATGGATTGGTCTAGTTTGTATAAAATGACCTATTCCCCTTATCCCTATATTGTGATCTTGATATGAATTGTGTAATGTTGGTTCCATTTAATTGCTTATTGGTTGAATTACTGACAGATGATGTTATTGTATTAACTATGAGTACATTAAGATGAATTATAGTCCTATCATCCTAGTTCTTGAGTAATTTTTCTAGATTATGACTTTGACCTAAGTCTCTTGTCTTAAAATATGAATTAGTAGTGGATTGTGATGTAATGGTTTAATTGAATTCATTATCATATTGATTACTATTACGTTATGGTATTACACCCTTATTGGGTTGAGATAAGGGTTGACGGTAAGACCTTGATGATGGATTATGAAGGGGACTCGGTAAGTCTTGTGATCTCAACTCTTTACTTCAATTGTTGTTGCTTGATATTAAGTGATGATGTTACATTGAAGTATATCTATATTAGGATTGAAAAGGTTGGTATGATCGAATTTAAATGTCTTGATTATGGTTTGTGAGGTGTTGGCTAAGATGTAAATGATATAGGAATGCTAATAACTTACCAATGTGCCTTATGATGATGTGAATGTGTAAATGTGCTAATCTCACTTATATGAATTGTAATGAAAGAACTATACTCATGCAATTCTTATTGAGCTATGTGGATGATGATTATACAAGGGATATACCCTATGACCTACACTAAGCTATAATTATTAATAAAGAAATTAAAGACATTTCAAATGGGACTCTAGGTTAGCACCGAGTGAACTAGAGTAAGGAGTGTCCCTTCCCACACAGGGAAGGTAGGATCACTAACATACTCTTAAGATTGGAGACTATAATTCATGTAGCATAAAGAGGTTCCCAACTATAATTTTTAGTTCTTGAACAATGTTGCCCCATATTAATACTAGCTACTGCGTTCACGTAATTTCTATGTTGATGTTTTAATACTACTTTGGCAAGTAGGTCCGCCTTCTTTTTGTGTAGGGTTCCATGATACTGAATTCCACATTAGCTCATGTGGTCTATGTCGGTTAAGGCAAGATGTTCCCAAAAAGTAAAATGAACTAAAAAAATGAACTCTAACTAGGATGACCTAAGGGGTTTACCTTAGTCTAGGTAGGGGTATGGGACTCTACCTAAACGTTGCACTAGTTAGCCTTAAGGGAAGTCTTAGGAGGATGTTCTTATATATGAATATGCTTATAATTGTACATGCTATGTATATGATGATCTTGCACATTGATGATACTACATGATGATTGGTTTCACTTATGAATATGTGTTTGGTCTCTATTTCTAAAGTATGATGATATGTACTCTTAAAATGATATGCTATGTGAAGTTGGGTTAGTCATGGTTCTTATTGAGTTTACTTGATTGAGTAAGGTTATGGGACTTTGTTTTGTCATTGCACTTGTTGAGTTAGTGTGGGTTCATGGGTAATTGTCTTGCTTTGGTTATATTGTAATGAACTCTTATTCATGCTTGTGGCTATTATAACTTGATGATAGAGTTTCCTTGACTATGTGTTCAATTATGTGACATGCATGTTGACCAGACTTAGCATTGTTGGTCTTGTGATGTACATGTTTTTGACTTAATGAATATGTCTTAATGATTGGTATGGTGTTCTTGATTGTGCATAAGGCTTTTAAAAGTAAATTGCATACTTTAATAATTATCCCTTTTTAGCATGATTTCATGATATGTGTGCCTATAGTCTCATACTTAGTACAAGTGGTGTACTAACCCTATTTTCGTCTTTTCCCCCCAACATTTTTGGTTCCAGTCACTGAAGGGCTTTTAAGATGACTTCGAAGGAAGACTTGAAATTCTTATTCATCCAAGTTGGGTAGGTCCTCACTTTCCGTGGGAAATGCCAATATCAAGCTTATAAAGTTGTTCAAGTTTTAAGACTTTTATGTTCTTTCCTTTTTCATTTTAATACTAAATATTGCATAGCCTATATGTGGCTTTATGACATTTATGTATGGGATAGGCCCAAAATTTTATATCCTTGAGTCGATGTCTCTCTCAACCACCTCATTCTTACTCATAATTGTGAAGCGCGCCACACTTATGGATTAGAACCTATATGATGGTTAGGAAACTCTAATTTTATCAAAGTCCAATATCGTGCCTCTAGATTTTTGACTCTACGTGCTTTTAGTATCTAATTCTTTTATTGTGATTATAGGCATTGAATACTCGAAGAAACGTTACACGAAGACTTGATGAAGTTACTGCCAATGCGGGAGCTCCTCCCTGAGGCAATAAAGTCCCTCCTCTTTAAGAAGATGTTAATGATGACCATGCCCCGGTCAATCCTCCTCCTTTGACAGATGGTGATATAAGGGATGATCTTCTCTACATGTCCCAAGCCTTTACCACTCAAGCAGAAGCCGTTACTACCCAAGCTCAAGCCATGACGACCAAAGCTAATCGGGAGGTTGTACCCTGAGCAAACCAATAAGTTAGCACCATGGCCTCCCATTTGAGGTATTTCACTAGTATAAATCCCCCTACTTTCTATGGGTCAAAATTTGAGGAAGATTCCCAAGAGTTCATTGATGAAATCTACAAGATCCTATGTGATATGGGGTTGACTTCTAGTGAGAAGGCCGAGTTAGCCACTTCTCAACTCAAAGATGTGACCCAATCTTGGTATGTCCAATGGAGAGATAATAGCACTTTCAGAGGTGGACCGGTAACATGGGAAATATTCAAGAAGGCTTATCTTGATTAATTCTTTCCTAGGGAGAAGCGTGAAGCCAAAGTATTGGAGTTCATCAAACTTCATCAAGGAGGTATGATCATGATTGAGTATTCCTTTAAATTCACTACATTGTAAAAATATGATCCTTCTTTGGTTTCCGATCCTAGGGATGAAATGAACCACTTTGTGATGGGAGTGTCAGATAACTTGCAAGAGGAGTGTCATTTGGCAATGCTAAATGAAAATATGAACAAATCTCGTCTTATGGTTCAAGCTCAACAAGTGGAAGAGGCAAGGGCTAAGAGAAAGAGTAGAGATGTCAAGAGGGCAAGATCTTTTCATAGTGGTTCTTCAAAGGGTAGGTTTGATAACAAAGACAAGCCTAGTGTCACGTCCCGCCACATCCTAGTTAAATTTTGCATCTGGAAGAGGCGGAAGGGGCAAGAGTTGTGGAGAAGTTTGCGGAGAACTCTAGAACCTTCTAGATTAATCTAGAAGACTAGAGAATTCCTTAGAATTCTCTAGAATAATTTAGATATTTTCTTGAATGATTTGGCATATCCTAGAAAGTGTAGACTTTTGTAGAATAGGGACTAAAGTGTAATTATTAGAAGGACTTGTAAGTAAATTTTATTTACACTTTCGCCCCTATATAGTAGTATAAATAGGGGGGCTCTCATTTGTAAATGATCCAAGCTTAAAACCAAGCAAAGTTGTAAAGCAATCTTCCAAGCATAATACAAGCCTTCTTCCAAAGTTCATTCTAAGTCTTTCTTTGCATTCTCTTAGCGATCTAAGTCTTAAAGGTTTACTTGAGCTTACAAGATCGTGAAAGATTCGTGAGTAAGTTGTCAAGCGAGGCACGGAGTCTTAGCAAATACTCTAAGTCCGTGACAAAGTTGTATCAGAGTAGGTTTGATACTAAGGGAATGGATATTGAAGGAGAGGTTAACGTCGCTAGCACCACCAACGTCCATATGGATGGTGGAAAGAAGAACAGAAAGGGGAAGAAACATAAAAAGGCTAACGAGGAGGTGCTGCCCGAGATCACACCTAGAGAGGTGCTAACATCTCACTCACCCTCGACTGCCGAAGCAAGTGACTAAGAAATAGGCGAAGATGCCATATATGTCACCACTGGAGAAGAATGGGTCGCAAGGGTTGAAGTGGCAAGACAAGCCGTCGAGATCTTAGGTCGGAGCATGAACGTGACTGACAGCAAGTTCAAGACCCTTGAGGACTTCACCCTTGAGGAGAACGAAAACATTTGGAAGGAGTTGGAGGGACGCCAGCAGGCCGAGTTCGAGATGAAAGAGGCCATAACTTCCATGGAGTGTCGGCTTATAGATATGCTTAACGCAAAGGAGACCATCACTTCCTTGGAGTGTCAGCTCATGGAGGCAATGAGCATGATTGAGACCATGAATTCCGAGATAAAAACACTCAAGGAAGGTGCGGAAGTTGGAAGATTGTTGTGTTCGACCGATATAGGGAGGCCAAGGTCGAGGCTCCCAAGCCACCTATGTTCAAAGGCATCCGTGACGCGCAAGAGGTGGATAATTTCTTGTGGCATTTGGAGAATTACTTCAAGTGTAATCGAGTAAAGAACGACGAAAATAAGATCAACACAGCTGTGTTGTATCTATCGGAGATGGCCATGCTATAGTGGAGGCGTAAGAGTCAAAAATAGGGAAGGGGAGTTGCACCATCAACACATGCGAGCAATTTCGCGAGGAGTTCAAGAAAGCATTCTTCCCTAACAACGTCATCTATGATGCGAAGCGCAAGTTTAGGGAACTGAAGCAAACGGGCAGCATACACGCATATGTACAGGAGTTCACCACCCTTACGCTTCAGATTCCCAACCTCACGGATGAAGATATGTTGTTCCACTTCATGGATTGGCTGCAAAGTTGGGCCAGGACGGAATTGGAACGCCGACAGGTCAAGACGATTGATGAAGCTATCATGCAGGCCGAAATATTGACAGACTTTTGGCACAAGAAGCCCGACAGAGCCAAAGGAGATTAGATGAGAGGTAGTCATGACCATGGTGGTGGAGATCGTGGCTAAGGCGAGGAGCAGCGGCCACATCCTAAGAAGAATGATACCTATAGGATCGATGGCAAGAAGTCTGGATGTCATGGCAACACGAAGAGAAAGACATAAGTTGCCAAAAGAGGAGGTTGCTACATATATGGTGGGCCACATAGCTATGCAAGGTGGCCCAAACTGAAGAGCCTTGGTGCTATCCTGCGAGAGCGGAAAGAGAAGGAAGCATAGGAGCAAGAACAAGGTGCGGAGATGACGCAGTTGGCATTAATAGGACTATGCGGAGCTATCACCAAGCAACCAGAGAAGCCGAGTGTACTGCGACGCGCAGTATGTCGACATCACGATCAATGGAAGACCCGCTCGTGCTATGGTCGACACAGGTGCATAGGTCAATATCATGACCAAGACGGCAGCGACAAGGTTGGGGATGCGTTACAGTCCAAGTAACGCCAAACTTTGGACGGTCAATGTACCACCGACTCCCGTGAGTGGAGTCGCGCCTGGGATAAACATCACGCTAGGCAAGTGGCAAGGTAAAACCAACTTCACTGTCGCTACTTTAGATCCCCTTGATAGAATTATTGGGCAGGAGTTCTTCCAGGCGTGCACACAGTGATCAATCCTTACCTCCAACTACTTTTGGTCATGGATCAAGGAGGAACATGCATGGTTCCCCTAGGTAAGGCACCAAAGACGGAAGGACAATTACGACTAACGACCATGCAACTCAAGAAAAACCAAAGGAGAAGTCGACATTTATAGCCACCATTACAAGTTCAAAAGAAGAGAATGGTGCTAAGAAGTCCTTGCCACAGTGCATGAAGAAGGTTCCAAGAGGGAACAATGTTGTGATGCCAAAGAGGCCGCCGAGGCATTTGCCTCCTAGGAAGGACGTAGATCGTGAGGACGAGTTAGAAGAGATGAAGAAGCAATTAAAAGAGTTGCGCGAGGGCATTGATCGAGTCAACGGACTATTGGTCGCGCGTACGAAAACACAAGACTGGTCACCAATGAAGTGACAAGGCGACGCGATTGTCGCATCAATAGGTGGGAGAGAGTGTCCCGTCCCACCACATCATAGTTAAATTTTACGTCCAGAAGATGCGGAAGGGGATAGAGTTGTGGAGAGGTTTGCGGAGAACTCTAGAACCTTCTATATTAATCAAGAAGACTAGAGAATTCCTTAGAATTCTCTAGAATAATTTAGATATTTTCTTGAATGATTTGGTATATTCTCGAAAGTGTAGACTTTTCTAGAATAGGGACAAAAGTGTAATTATTAGAAGTACTTGTAAGTAAATTTTATTTACACTTTAGCCCGTAGGTAGTAGTATAAATAGGGGGGCTCTCATTTCTAAATGATCCAAGCTTGAAACCTAGCAAAGTTGTAAAGCAATCTTCCAAGCATAATACAATCCTTCTTTCAAAGTTCTTTTTAAGTCTTTCTTTGCATTCTCTTAGCGATCTAAGTTTTAAAGACTTACTTGAGCTTACAAGATCGTGAAAGATTCGTGAGTAAGTTGTCAAGTGCCGCACGGAGTCTTAGCAAATACTCTAAGTCTGTGACACTAGGTTCAAAAAGAGGTTTTTTGATCAAGTTCCTACCAAGTTCCCTAAGACTCGTGATGATAGGGTGTCTAACCCTAAGCCTCAAAAGGTAAAAGGTACTAGCTCACCAAACAAGAAGCCTACTTGTGGAAAGTATGGCAAGAAGCATTATGGTGATTTCCTTAAGGGAAGGGATAATCATTTTTGTTGTGGTTAAAGTGGGCACAAGGTTCAAGATTGTCCAAATGTGAAGGGGAAAGACAAGGAGAGTGGGCAAGCAAGTGGTTCTAATGATGCTTCTAAAAAGAATCACTTTTATGCTCTCCGCTCTAGGGGTGAGAAAGAGACTTACCCTAACGTGGTGACTGGAATGTTGAATATCTTTTCTATTGATGTATATGATTTACTTGATCCCAGCGCTACCTTTTCATTTGTTACTCCTCTAGTAGCTAAAAGGTTTTACATTTTGCCTGATATCTTGAATGAACCTTTTATGGTGTCTACCTTGGTGGGTTAGTCGGTTGTTGAAAAGATAGTGTATAGAAACTTTCTTAAAATGTTTCCCAATAGAGTTATTTATGTTGAACTAATAGAACTTGATATGCTTGATTTTGATATCATATTGGGTATGGATTGGTTGAATGCTTGCTTTTCCTCTATAGATTGTAGAACAAGGGTGGTGAAGTTTAATTCTCCAAATGAGCCCGTTATAGAGTGGAAGAGAGGAAATTTTATTCCTGAAGGACGTATCATTTCTTGTTTGAAAGCTTGTAGGATGATCTATAAAGTGTGTTTATACTATATAGTAAAAGTCCAAGATTTAGAATCCGAAATTCCTCCCATTGAGTCGGTCCCCATAGTGAGGGAATTTTCGGAAGTCTTTCCCAATGATCTTCGCGGTATTCCTCCTGAACGGGAAATTAATTTTGGTATCAACTTGTTACTGGACACAAATCCCATTTGAATTCCTCCTTATCGGATGGCTCCTGCTGAATTGAAAGAGTTATAGGCTCAACACAAAGATATACTAGAGAAAGGCTTCATTAGACCTTGTATTTCCCAATTAGGTGCTCCTGTTTTGTTTGTCAAAAAGAAGGATGAGTCTATTAGAATGTGCATTGATTATAGCCAACTCAACAGAGTCACTTTTAAGAATAATTATCCTCTCCCTCGGATTGACGACTTGTTTGATCTACTCCAAGGTCAAAACTACTTTCTAAGATTGTCTTGAGATCGGGATATCACCAACTTAGGGTGAGAAAGCGAGGATATAACAAAAATGGCATTTAGGACTATATATTGTCACTATGAGTTCTTTGTAATGTCCTTTGCTCTCACTAATGCCCCGACGATATTTATGGATCTCATGAATAGGGTGTTTCAAAGTTACCTAGATTAATTTGTCATTGTCCTCATTGATGACATCTTGGTATATTCGAAAAATGAGGGTGAACACATGGACCATTTGAGGGTGGTGTTACAAGTGCTTAAGGAGAATCAATTATTTTCCAAGTATACCAAATGTGAGTTTTTGTTGAGGTCGGTGGCGTTTCTTGGTCATATCATCTCTAGTGAGTGAGTTGAGGTTGATCAAAGAATAATCGAGGCAGTGAAAAATTAGCTTAGACCATTGACTCCAAGAAACATTAGGAGTTTCTTGGATCTCGCGGGTTATTATCGGAGGTTTGTGGATGGTTTTGCGTCCATTACATCTCCCTGGACTACGTTGACCTAAAAAGCAACAAATTTGAGTGGTCGGAGGCATGTGAGAGAAGCTTCCAATTCTTTAAAGATAGGCTTACTTTCTCTTTGGTGTTGACTTTACTGAAGGGTACCAAGGGCTTCGTTGTATATTGTGATGCATCCCGAGTGGGTTTAGGGTGTGTGCGTATGCAACATGAGAAAGTAGTAGCCTATGCTTCTAGACAACTTAAGGTGCATGAGAGGAACTATACAACTCATGATCTTGAGTTAGCAGACATGGTATTTCCCTTGAAAATATGGGGACATTACATGCATGGTGTTCATGATGATGTGTATACCGACAACAAGAGTCTTCAATATGTGTTTACTCAAAAGGAGTTGAATCTCCAACAAAGAAGGTGGTTGGAATTGTTGAAATATTACGACATGAGTGTTCTCTATCATCCTGGTAAGGCCAATGTGGTTGTGCATGATCTAAGTTGTATGACCATGGGTAGTGTGTCTCATGTAGAGCAAGCCAAGAAAGACCTAGTGAAAGATGTTCATAGGTTGTCTAGATTGGGTGTTTAGATTAGAAATTCTTCGAATGGTAGTTTTATAGTCTAGCATAACTCCGAGTCATCTTTAGTAGTCTAGGTGAAGTCCACCATTGATGGAGTTGAAGGAATCGGTTCTAGGTAAGCTTAATGAGTCATTCTCTTTATTGGGGGATGGTGTTTTGAGGTATCAAGGAAGGTTGTGTGTTCCTAATGAAGATGGCTTGAGGAACTAGATTCTTGAGGAAGATCATGGGTCTTGTTACTCCATTTATCGAGGTTTAACAAATATGTACCTTGACCTTAGGGAAGTGTTTCTGTGGGAAGGTTTGAAAAAGGACATAACAGAATTTGTAACAAAGTGTCCAAATTGCCAACAAGTGAATGTCGAGCACCAAAAGTCGGGTGGTTTACTTCAAGAGATCCAAGTTCATACTTTGAAGTGGGAAGACATCAATATGGATTTTGTGGTAGGTTTGCCTCGGACACAAAAGCAATATTGACTCTATATGGGTGGTTGTGGATAGGTTGACCGAATTCGCTCATTTTATTACCGTCAAGTCTACTTACTCGACTGAGGATTATTCATAGATCTTCATAGATGAGATTATGTGTCGCCATGGTATTCCGTTATCCATAATATCGGATAGGGGTAAACAATTCAAATCTAGGTTTTGGAGGTCCTGGTAGAAATCTTTGTCGTCACGTGAAGAGGTTGATGAACAGGGAGGTGGCCTCTGTAAAAGTGTTACAGATAAACCACCTAGTTGAGGAAGCAACATGGGAGGACGAGGACGACATGAAGTCCCTTTATACTCATGTTTTTCCTAATGAAGGTTAGTCATTCCTATTAATAATGAAAATAATGACTAATTTGAAGTTGCTTTGATTTTTGGTGAAATTTTGTAAAAAAAAATGTGCATTTTGTTGGTGTCATTACAGTGAAGTTACAGTGAATTGTGTATATTGACTTGAAAATTTGCAATTCTTATTGCTTTGAGTTATGTAGTGCATTTTGATATGATGAGTCTTTATGAAATGATATCGAGCATGTTGGTAAGTTGAGCTTTGGCCTAATTGACTCATATATAGTATGTTGAGCTCATGTTGTTGTGTAAGAAGGAAAATTCCTCATAATGTGATGTTTGAGCCATATAAGTGGTAATAGAAGTTTCCAGATTCTTTGTGTAAATGATATGATTGGTATTGTAACTCATGTTGTATGTATTGTTGATTGGTTTGGATGCTAGTCTTGAGCTTATTCCTTCCTTACAAAAGATTTTAGTGTCATTCGGGGACGAATGTTCCTAAGGGGGAATAATGTAACACTTCAAAAGTCTAAGACATGTTCTAGATCCTAAGATAAGTGTAAAAAGGTTTAGAAACTATTTAAAGATATATTTTAGTGTATAGAAGTCATTTAGGAAGTTTAGGAATCAAAACGTCAAGGAACGTCCATGACGTTTCAAAACTAGTTCAATGATGTACTAGTGTGCCTTAGAAAATTTGACTAAGGTTTAGGAGTCAGAAATTGATGAAATTTAGTATAAGGGCGTATAACATGTATTAGAGTTTATTCTTTATCAAAACGTCCATGCACGACTCCCCAAGGACCAACTTAGGGCCCTTGAGTAGGACCTTTGAATTTTGGAGTCAAAGGCTGCCCAAGTCATTGTCCACCAACGGATGCAACCAACGATCCGCTGTCCAATCGACGGGGTATGGATTGCTTATTTGGATGGAAAATTAAAAAAATTCATGGGGTCCTGTTTTCAAAAGTCTTAGACCAAAACGACGAGTGTGCAGCACAGAAGTGAACAGTGCCCGTCGTTTGACAAACTGATCGTTTGTCGTTGTTTCGTCTACCAAGGGGCTATTTTGTTGCACATTTTAAAGTGGTTAAATTAATCAATTAAGTAGTTATTTAATTATTTATGGGTTTATGGAGGTCTAATTATGTTGGCTAATGACCTATATAAGGCCCCCCAGCTAATTAAACTAACCTAAGCCCTCATAATTCCAAAACCCAAATTCTCTTCCTTCTCTCTTCTTTCTCTTTCCCAAGTAAAAGAAAACCATAGAATACAAGGTCTAGGTGGGTTCTAGGGCTGAAATCACAAAAGTTTCTCCTTCAATCTTCATCAAACAAAAAGGTATGAGATTCCTTTAACCTTTGGGAATTCTTTCCCCAACGGATTCAATCAAATTGATTTCAAAAATATGAAATTCAAGTGGATCTTTTCTAATCTCGAAATTGATCTTGTGAATTGCTTTGTTCATAATTTTATTTGGATATGATGAATATATTAATATTTATAATAACTCAATTATGTAATTTGTTAATGGATTGGTCTAGTTTGTATAAGATGACCTATTCCCCTTAGCCCTAGGTTGTGATCTTGATATGAATTCTGTAATTTTGGCTCAATTGATTTTGTTATTAGTTGAATTACTACTAGATGATTTTATTGTATTAATTATGAATATATTAGGATGAATTATAGTCCTATCATGCTAGTTATTGAGTAATTGATTTACATTATGAGTTTGACATTAAGTCTCCTGTCTTATGTTATGAACTAGTGGTGGATTGTGATGTAGTATTTAATTGACTTCATTATCATGTTGATTACTATTATGTGATGGTATTTCATTCTTATTGGGTTTAATTAAGGGTTTATGGTAATATCTTGATGATTGATTATGAAGGAGACTTGGTAAGCCTTGTGATCTCAACTGTTTTCTTCAATTATGGTTGCTTGAGATTAGTTCATGATGTTACATTGAAGTATATCTTATATTAGGATTGATAGAGTTTGTATGATGTTGAATTGAAATGTCTTGATTATGGTTTGTGAGGTGTTGGATATGATGTAAATAATATAAGTATGGTGATAACTTACCAATGTGCCTTATCACTATGTGAATGTGTAAATGTGCTAACCTCACTTATATGAATTGTAATGAAAGGACCATACTCATGAAATTCTTATTGAGCTATGTTTAAAGTGATGATGACTATACAATGGATAGAACCAATGACCTACATTAAAATATGATTATTAATAAAGACATTAAAGATATTTCAAATGGGACACTAGCTTAGCACCGAGTGAACTAGAGTGAGAAGTGTCCCTTCCCACATAAGGAAGGTAGGATACTAACTAATCTGGAGATTGGACACTATAATGTATGTAGCATAAAGAGGGTCCCAACTATATCTCCTAGTTCTTGAGCTATGTTGCCTCTATATTAATACTAGCTAGTGGATCCACGTAGTTGCTATGTTGATGATTTGGTACTACCTTGACAAGTAGTCCGTCTTCATTCGTTGTAGGGTTCCATGACAGCATATTCCACATTAGCTCATGTGGTCTATGTCGGTTAAGGCAAGATGTTCCCGAAAAGTAAAATGAACTAAGGGAATGAACTCTAACTAGGATGATCAAAGTGGTTTAGCTTATTCAAGGTAGGGGCATGGGACTCTACCTAAACATTGCACTAGTTAGCCTTGAGAGAAGTCTTAGGAGGATATTCTTGTATATGAATATGCTTATAATTGCACATGTTATGTATATGATGATCTTGCACATTGATTATACTGCATGATGATTGGTTTTACTTATGAATATGTGTTATGTCTCTATTTCTAAAGTATGATGATATGTACTCTTAAAATGATATTCTATGTGAAGTTTGATATTAGTCATGGTTCTTATTGAGTTTACTTTATTGAGTAAGGTTATGGGACTTTGTTTGGTCATTGCAGTTGTTGAGTTAATGTGGGTTCATGGGTAATTGTCTTGCTTTGGTTATATTGTAATGAAATCTTATTCATGCTTGTGGCTATTATAACTTGATGAAAGACTATCCTTGACTATGTGTTCAATTATGTGATATGAATGTTGACTAGACTTAGTATTGTTGGTCTTGTGGTGAACATGTTTTTGACTTAATGAATATGTCTTAATGATTGGTATGGTCTTCTTGATTGTGCTAAGACTTCTTAAAATGATATGCATACTTTAATGAATTGTCCCTTTTTATCATAATTTCATAATATGTGTGCATATAGTCTCATACTTAGTACAAGTGGTGCACTAACCCGATTGTCTCCTTTATCCCCCAAAATTTTAGGTTCCGGTCGTTTTTAGGGCTTTTGAGACGACTTTCAATGAAGACTTGGAATTCTCATTCATACAAGTTGGGTAGTTCCTCAATTTCCGATGGCAATGTCAATATTGAGCTTATGAAGTTGTTCTAATTTTAAGACTCTTATGTTCTTTCTTTTTCATTTGAGTACTAACATTGTATAGCCTATATGTGGCTTTGTTACATTGATTTATAGGCTAGGCCCAAATTTTTATACTTTTGTTAAAAGGTTATGAGATGAGACATCCATTTGTTGAGACTATGTTATATCTTATATATCTATATGCAATAAAAGTGGAAGACTATGTCATCTTCTTGTATGAAGGATCTATGTATACTCGATATAAATAATATGTGTATGTAGAGGTAATGAAAAGTTTTTATATTTTTATTATTTTTGACCTATGAATGTAATGATGTAAGTTTAGGGGCTAGCTTAGTCCTCAAAGAGGACAACAACGCCGAAAACGTATTGGGGGTCCTCCCCGAATGTGAAAAACTTTGTATCAGAGCATCATGTTGAATATCCTTGAGTCGATGTCTCTCTCAACCATGTATACATATATTGTTACTCATAATTGTGAAGCTCACCACACTTACGGATAGGAACCTATATGATGCTTAGGAAACTCTCATTTTCATGGAAGTCCAATATCGTGCCTCTAAAGTATTGACTCTACGTGTTTTTAGCATCTAATTCTATTATTGTGATTATTGGAATTTAATACTTGAATAAACATGGCACGAAGACTTGATGAAGTGTTTGCCAATGTGGGAGCTCCTCCCTAAGGCAATGAAGTCCCTCCTCTTGAAGAAGATGTTAATGATGACCAAGCCCCGGACAATTTTCCTCCTTTGATGAATGGTGACATAAGGGATGATCTTCTCCAAATTTCCCAAGCCTTTACCAATCAAGGACAAGCCTCCACTACCCAAGTTCAATCCATGATAGCCCAATCTAATCGGGAGGTTGTACCCCGAGCAAGCCAATAAGTTGGCATCATGGCCTCCCGTTTGAGGGATTTCACTGGGATAAATCCCCCTACTTTTTATGGGTCAAATTTGAGGAATACCCTCAAGAGTTCATTGATGAAATCTACAAGATCTTCTATGGTATGAGGTTTACTTCTAGTGGTAAGATCGAGTTAGCCACTTATCAACTCAAAGATGTGGCCTAAACTTAGTATGTCCAATGGAGAGACAATAGCCCCTTAAGAGGTGGACTGGTGACATGGGAAATTTTCAAGAAGGCTTTTCTTGGTAGATTATTTTTTAGGGAGAAGCGCGAAGATAAAGTGGCGGAGTTCATCAAACATCATCAAGGAGGTATGAGTATTCTTGAATACTCCTTGAAATTCACTAAATTGTCAAAATATGCTCCTTTTTGGTTTTAATCCTACGGATAAAATGAACCACTTTGTGACGAAAGTGTCGGATGACTTGCAAGAGGATTTATATTCATTTATGTTACATGACAATATGAACATTTGTCGTCTTATGTTCATGCTCAACAAGTGGAAGAGGCAAGGCTAAGAGAAAGAGTAGAGATGCCAAAAGGGCAAGATCTTTTAATACTGGTTTTTCAAAAGGTAGGCTTGCTATCCAAGACAATCCTAGGTTCAAAAAGAGGTTTTCTAATGAAGTTCCTACCAAGTTCCCTAAGACTCATGAATATAGGGTGTCTAACTCTAAGCCTTAAAAGGGAAGAGGTACTAGCTCACCAAACAAGAAGCCAACTTCTGGAAAGTGTGGCAAGAAGCATTATGGTCATTGCCTTAAATGAGCGAATAATTGTTTTGGTTCTAATAAAAGTGGGCAAAAGTTTTGATATTGTCCAAATGTGAAGGGGAAATACCAAGAGAGTGGGAAGCAAGTGGTTCTAATGATTCTCCGAAAAAGAATCACTTTTATGCTCTCCGCTCTAGGGGTGAGTAAGAGATTTCCCTCGACGTGGTGATCAGTATGTTGAATATCTTTTTAATTGATGTATATGATTTACTTTATCCCAGAGCTACCTTGTCATTATTTACTCCTATAGTAGCTAAAAAGTTTGACATATTGACCGATATCTTGAATGAACCTTTTATGGTGTCTACCTTGGTGGGTGAGTCGGTTGTTGCAAAGAGGGTGTATAGAAATTTTCCTATAATGTGCTCATATAGAGTTACTTATGTTGAACTAGAACTTGATATGCTTGATTTTGATATTATATTGGGTATGGATTGGTTGCATGCGTACTTTGCATCTATAGATTGTAGAACAAGGGTGGTGATGTTTAACTTTCTAAATGAGCTCATCTTAGAGTGGAAGGGGGGAAATTCTATTCCTAGAGGTCGTATCATTTCTTGTTTGAAAGCTTGTAGGATGATCTCTAAAGGGTGTTATCATATAGTAAGAGTCCCAGATTTAAACTTCGAAATTCCTCCCATTGAGTCGGTCACTGTAGTGAGGGAATTTCAGGAGGTCTTTCCTAATGATCTTCCCGTTATTCTTCTCGAATAGGAAATTAGTTTTGGTATCAAATTGTTACTGGATACAAATCCCATTTCAGTTCCTCCTTATCGGATGGCTCCTGCCGAATTGAAAGAGTGGAAGGATCAACTCAAAGATCTACTAGACAAAGGCTTCATTATACCTAGTATTTCTCTATGGGTCACTTCGGTTTTATTTGTGAAAAAGAAGGATGGGTCCCTTAGAATGTGCATTGATTATAACAAACTCAATAAAGTCACTACTAAGAACAAGTATCCTCTCCCTCAGAGTGACGACTTGTTTGATCAACTCCAAATGGCAAGCTACTTATCTAAGATTGACTTGTGATCGAGATATCACCAACATAGGGTGAGAAGGTGAGGATGTACCAAAAATGGCATTTCGGACTATATATGGTCAATATGAGTTCTTAGTAATGTCCTTCGGTCTCACTAATGCCTCGAGGATATTTATGGATCTCATGAATAGGGTGTTTTGGAGTTATGAAGATTCATTTGTCATTGTGTTCATTGACGACATCATTGTATATTCGAAAAATGAGAGTGAAAACATGGACCATTTGAGGGTGGTGTTACAACTACTTAAGAAGAATCAATTATTTGCCAAGTATAGAAAATGTGAGTTTTTGTTGAGGTCGGTGGCGTTTCTTGGTTATATCATCTCTATTGAGGGAGTTGAGGTTGATCCAAGGAAAATCGAGGCGTTGAAAAATTTCCTAGACCATTGACTCCAACTAACATTAGGACTTTCTTGGGTCTAGCGGGTTATTATCGGAGGTTTGTGGATGGTTTTGGTCCATTGCATATCCCTTGAATACTTTGACCCAAAAGAGTGAGAAATTTGAGTGGTCGGAGGCATGTGAGAGAAACTTACAAATCTTGAAAGATAGGCTTACTTCCGCTCTGGTGTTGACTTTACCGGAGGGTACCAAGGGCTTGTTATATATTGTGATGCATTCCGAGTGGGTTTAGGGTGTGTGCTTATGAAACATAGGAAAGTAGTAGCCTATTCTTATAGACAACTTAAGGTGCATGAGAGGAACTATCCAACTCATGATCTTGAGTTAGAGGCCATGGTATTTTCTTTGAAAATATGGAGGCATTACTTGTATGGTGTTTATGTTGATGTGTTTACCAACCACAAGAGTCTTCAATATGTGTTTACTCAAAAAGGAGTTGAATAAGATGACCTATTCCCCTTAACCCTAGGTTGTGATGTTGATGTGAATTGTGTAATGTTGGTTCAATTGAATTGGTTATTGGTTTAATTACTACTGTATGATGTTATTGTATTAATTTTGAATATATTAGGATGAATTATATTCCTATCATGCTAGTTCTTGAGTAATTGATCTAGATTACGACTTTGACCTAAGTCTCTTGTCTTAAGCTATGAACTAGTGGTGGATTGTGATGTAATGATTTAATTGACTTCATTGTCATATTGATTACTATTATGTGATGGTACTACACCCTTATTGGGTTAGAGTTTAGAGTTTATGTTAAGACCTTGATGATGGATTATATTCCAACCACTTGATGACTTCTTTTCTAACCACCTCCTTCATCAAAGGGTTTAGTCTCTACTAATTTTGTGCACTAGCCTTGTACCCTTCGTCCATGTATATATTATGCATACCTAGAGCAGGTATAATACCATGGATATCTGACATTTGTCATCCCAAAGCTGCTTTCCTTCTTTTGAGAATCAACAATGCAACTTTCACTTGTTCGTTAGATAATACTGTAGACAAAATAACTGGTAAAGTTTTTCTTCCCCCAAGAATGCATACCTTAGGTGGGCTGGTAGCACTTTGAACTCAAACTTAGGAGCTTCTTAAATGGAGGGCTTGGGTAGAGTACCCAACACTCTATTTACAGGCTCCAAACATTCTCCAGCAGTAACTATCAGTGAAACATCTAGGAATAGCACAATTTCATGTGCCTCAACATCTCCATACATGTCATCACCCATCAAAACTTGATCTAGCGGATCCTTGGCTACTATATACTTGGCTTCTTCTCAAGATCTATCATTGTAATGGAAAACAAATCCTCATACGCAGGTGGCATCTTTAAGACTTTGTACACATCAAAGACCTTAACTTTATCATGAGCTATAATATAGTGAGATGTCCAACTGACACATCTATCATTGCCCTACCAGTTGCTAAGAATGGTCATCCAAAGATGAACGAAACCTTGGGATCACGCTAAAAATATAATACTACAAAGTCCACTGGAAAATCAGAGATCCCACTTGCACTAGCACATCTTCCACAACACCCTCTGGTCTAGCTATAGATCTATCCACCAATTACAAAATTATGGTAGTTGGTTTAAGACTACTCAACCACAACATTTTAGACAGAGAAGTTGGCATCAAGTTTTTCACGACCGGGGAGCACCCCCTAGAAGTAACATGGCGTACTTGACATCTCGGAGGTCTTATACAAGCCCTTAGACATCATTAATCACACTGTGATAAAAATTAGCGGAAATTTAAAACTTTACATATCATAACATAATGCTGAAACATCACTTCATTTGAAAACCATAAGTACATAGTTAAGACACTAAGTCTCGTCTTTCCATCTTAATACACAACTCAAATAGAATATAATATATTAGAGACACGACCCTTAGAAACATAAAAAAATAATCTATACCACTACATGAACTTAATTAAAACTTATGACATGAACGACCTTGAATAATTAAGGACACACTTGAACTTGGGAATAGCTATCCAATTTTCATTCTAGGAAACATCCTCTAGCCATCACCACCTACACTTTGTGTAAAAAGATGAAGAAGAATGATATTAATAAATTAATGCCCTAAGTATGATAACCATGCAAAAACATGATTTAAAGAGGACATTTAGTTAGAAATCATGCATAATTTCTTTAGTAAAACTTCATGAATATCAGATACAATAAGCAAAATGTAATACAAATACATTATATTGATATAAATACCATTCATAACAACATATAAAGCTATTTGCACATTTTAAGCACATTCAATATGTTCGAAGAATTACCTTTTCTTTTTACCTTAACTCATCCACCCAAAGAAACCCCAAGTCACACTAGTGCATTGTGCAGTAGCATCTCATAATACTACTCCCACCAATTGTTCCGATGAAGTCACCCTAGACTTAGGCACATACTTTCAATGAGATACAACACATGCAATTTAACTTTAGATATAAGACCAACATGCTTAATAGACCTCATACAAGAACTCATTCACTTATTATATCATAATCATAACCCATTTAGTATTTAGGTACACCTCAAAACAACTTGCAAGCCAACACTAACAATTCAACCAAAATGAAAGAATAGTCAACATTGCATATTTAGAGTTTATTTCATCAACATATCATAAGACTTTACTCATTATCCAAATCTAAGCCTACTAGTTCAATGTAAATGTGAAGCCCCATAAACTCACACATACTTAGTAAAATATTCATGGAGATCACAAGCGTTTTCACACACATCATACATCAACATGACAAGTATAGTCAACAACGTGCATACTAAGTAAGACATTCATCATACAAACACAATAAGACCAATGTAACACTTCGAAAATATAAAGACGTGTTCTAGAGCCTAACATAAATGTCAAGAGGTTTAGACACTGTTTTAAGGTCTAATTTAATGAATATAAGTCATTTATGAAGTCTAGAAAAGAAAACGTCAAAGAACGTCCATGACTTTTGGAAAATAGTTCAATGAGGTACTAGCGTGCCTTAGCATATTTGACTAGCTTTTAGGAGTCAAAAAATGATGAATTTTGGTGGAAGGGTGCTTAATACGTATTAGAGTTCATAGTCAAAACATCCAAGCACGAATCACCAAGGACCAACCAAGGTCCCTTGTGGAGGACTCTTTCTTATGGGGTCAAAAGACTGCCCAAGCAAGTGTGACCCACGACTTGTAGTCAAAGATCCGTGTGTCAATCGACGTGGCGTTGACTGCCTCGTCGATGAACACTCAGTGATTTTCATCAATACTGGTTTTGGACCAGTCTCTGACCAAAAGGACAGACCAATAGGACGGAGGGTCATATGGCTGTTGTCTCACAGACGGACCGTTGCTTGGGGTCTCGTCTGTGAGGGCCTGAGTTGCTGGACTTTTTAAGTTGATTTCAATAAATTAATTAAGGGGTTATTTAATTAGTTTGGGGTTAAGAGATATCTAATAAATTTATTTAACAACCTATATAAAGCCCTAACCCAATTATACTAACCTAAACTCTCATAATTCCCAAACCCAAAACTCATTTTTCTTCTCTCTTGTTTCTCTCCAAAAGAAGCCCCATTAAATACCAAGCTAGAGGTGGTTTAAGGGATGTAAAGGGTAAAGTTTCTCCATCAATATTCATAAATTATTAAGGTATGGGATCCCTTTCATCTTTGATACCTCTTTCCTCAGAGAGTTCCATGAAATTGATTTCAAAAGTTGGGTTTTTAAGTGGGTTTTCATCCAATAGAAAATTGATGTTATTGGATTTCCTTATTTTATGATTTATTTTGTATATTATGAACATGTTAACATGTATTTTTAACTCAATTATGTTATTTCTTGATGAGTTTGTCTAGTTTGTAGAAGATGACCTATTCCTCTTAACCCTAAGTTATGATCTTAATATAAATTGTGTAATGTAGGTTCAATGGAATTGGTTATTTGTTGAATTATTACTAGATTATTATATCGTATAAATTATGAATACATTAGTGTGAATTATAGTCCTATCATGCTAGTTCTTGAGTAATTGATCTAGATTATGACTTTGACCTATATCTCTTGTTTTAAGCTATGAACTAGTTGTGGATTGTGATGTAGTGATTCAATTAAAATAGTTATCATGTTGGTTATTTTTATATGACACTTCACCCTAAATGGGTTGTGTTAAGGGTTTATGATATGATTTTGATGATGGATTATGAAGGAGACTTGGTAAGTCTTGTTATTTTCTATTTTTTACTTCAATTATTATTAATTGTGATTAAGTCGTGATGTTGTATTGGAGTATGGCTTGTAAAAAGATTAATAGGGTTGGTATAATGTTGAATTTAAATTTCCTTACTATGGTTTATGAGGTGTTGACTAAGATGTAAATGTTATAAGGATAGTGATGATTTACCAATGTGTCTTAGTATAAAGTGATATGTAAATGTGCTAACATCACTTGTACTCATGAAATTCTTATTGAGCTATGATGATGATGCTTATACAAAGGACAGATCCTATGACCTACATTAAGCTATGATGATTACATTTCAAAAGGGACTCTAGCTTAGCATCGAGTGAAGTTCCTTCTCACGTAGGGAAGGTAGGATCACTAATGTAGTCTTGTCATTGGAAACTATAATTCATGTAGCATAAAGATGGTCCCAACTATATCTCCTAGTTCTTGAACTATGTTGCCCTAATAGGAATACTAGCTAGTGGATCCACGTAGTTGCTATGTTCATGTTTTGGTACTACCTTGGCAAGTAGTCCGCCTTCTTTCGGTGTAGGGTTCCATGACACTGGATTCCATATTATAACATGTGGTCTATGCCGGTTAAGGCAAGATATTTCCAAAAAGGTAAAAGGAATAAAAGGAATGAACTCTAATTAGGACAACCTAAGGGGTTTAGCTTAGTCTAGGTATGTGTATGAGACTCTACCTAAACATTGCACTAGATAGCCTTGAGGGATATCTTAGGAGGATGTTCTTATATAGATATATATATATATTCTTATAATGGTATATGTATGTGATGAACTTGCACAGTGTTGATACTATATGTTTATTGGTTTCAATTATGAATATGTGTTGGTCTACATTGTTAAAGAATGATGATATGTACTCTTAATATATAATATGAGAAGTTAGATGTTGTTCATGATTCTTGTTGGGTTACTTCATTGAGTAAGGTTATGAGACTTTGCTTGGTCATTGCACTTGTTGACTTAATGAGGGGTTCATGGATAAATGTCTTGCTTTGGTTATGTGATAATGAACTCTTATTCATGCTTGTGGGTTTTATAACTTGATGATAGAGTTTCTTTGACTATGTGTTTAATTATATTATATGCATGATGACTTGACTAGACTTAGCATTGTTGGTCTTGCGATGTATGATAACGTTCAAATATACATCTTGAAAGAAATATAAACGATCCTATGCAATACAATTACCCAACTATGAGTGGGGGTCGATCCCACAGAGAGTATGAGATAATAATATCAATAGAAAATATTTAAATTTATAGTCATTATATAAAAAGGGTAGTTTTATACTGAAATAAAAATAAAAACAATAAAAAAAGCTTAGAACAAAATTATTTATTTATATCCAAATTAATAAAAACAACTAGGAATGTGTTCCTCATAAGCTCATAACGTGGTACTCCTTGTAATAACAATTTTCTCTAGTGTTATGCATGCAAAGTGATAAGTTATGTTTCTCTAAATTGTTGGTCCGACATCTAGAGAATTTCAACCCGTACCTTGGTCCGGCTACGTGTGTATAATTTACTAACACTTACCTTTACTTCATATTAAGCATTATAATCGATGTATGGATTAGTTATTACTTTGCACCAATCGACACTAGCCTATTAGATAGTATCCCACTAAATCTATGTTGATAATTATTTTCTTATTAACTATCTGCTTGGTCCGGCAAGTAGCAAAAAGGCGAGTTCTTACGCGTGCACTCGTTAAAAAGATTTCTAAACGAAAAGATTACCAATACATACAATAACCTAATTGAGAATTGTTTATTTACTATTCATACTTTTTTAATCTCTCATGGTTCCCATAAACCTAGTTGTGGAGCTTAGCTATTCATTATCTCAAAAACACAATCAAAATTAATTAAAATAAATATATTTGTGTTAATCATAAAAAGTTAAGAAAACTAGCTTAACTATTTTTTTTATTAATCACGAATACAAATACATAAAAAAAGGAGAAGAAATAATTAACCACAATTCTCCGGCCTCCAAGACGGCTCTTACAAAGCTTCAAAGCTAGAAGAAAATTTATATTATGTCTTGTATCTTGGTTCTTGGCCTCTTCCCCAAAATAATAGTTTTATGGATTATTTATAAATAAGGAAAACCCTAAATAAAATAATGGAGTCTACTTTAAATTAGAAATCAAAAATTGAAAAGAATTGTATTCCTTTTTCTTTTTTTTTTTCGCGTGAACAATAGTGCCGCTCTATGTAATATTCTGCACTGCCATTCATTGGCCATTGCATTGAGAGAATGTCACGTGGCAATTTCAATGTTTTTTTTACAATTAGAAATTGCAGCAATGCATCTTCATATATGAATATATTATTTTATTCACTTTAATTCATTAACCTACCTGCTTGATTTCCTTCTTCAACCTTTTATTTTTAATTTGTTTTAGCTCCTAACTTGTTTATTTTCCCACCAATTAAATCCTACAATAAAAAACACAATTTAGCACAATCCATAAAATTGCTCAAAAATGACAAATATAAATAATAAATGTGAGGTAAATAATGATAAAAATTGTGTACTTTTGCCTCACATCAATACCCCACACTTAAATTTTTGTTCGTTCTCGAGCAAGTATTAAAGCTCATTTAAAAAGAATTATACTAGCAATGTCATCATTTTGATCAATATAAACAATTAGGTCATATACCCATTTTAAAATATCAAGTAGACTTTTCAATCATTATGCAAGACATCCAAGTAAACAACAAACCTCTAACCTCCTAACTTCAAGGAAGGACTTTGAACTCATCAAATTTAATCTTCCTCACTTACTATCTCCAAAGAAAGTTGATAAAATCACCTACCTATCATGAAACAAGTACCTTCACAAGAACAAATAGTCTACACACTCAATTCAAAAGACTAAATATATAATTAAAGACTTCATATCAAGAAAAACTCTCACACTCACAAATGAAATTCACATCTATTCACAAAGAACCATATGCTTGCCCATTATGTAGATCTCCACTATTATTTAAGCATGCTTGAATAAAATCAAATAGGACTTTAACGGGTTGTAATGTAGGCTAGAGGACGGGAAGGAAAACTATATAAATAGTGACTTAACCTTCCTTAAGCACTTTCAATTTTTAGACTTCATCACCCATATTTTCTTATCTTTATTTTCAGCCCTTTCTTCAATAATTATTTCACAAGTAATTTTCATCATTATCTCAAGAATGTTTCAGTCCTTATTTTTTTTCTTCATAATAGCCACCCTCAACTTACGTATTTTACATGTGTTAAGGTGTGTGGTGTCCTTTGAAGGACCAGGGCCATCATCATGGTAAGTTTTTTTTTCTTCCCTTTTTTTCATTTTTTTCATATTTCATATTTTTTTCATGTCACATTCTTTCAAAGAGGGCTTTTAAGCACTTTGTAGCTATCATTGATTACTGTTTCACTCATCCATCCTTTTTTTCTCAAAATAGATAATTAGAATAAGTTTATTCTATAATGCTCAAGAAAGCAAGATGCAAAATGTACGGATTCAACAATATAATTTAGGGCAAAATATGACTACCAACAAAAAGTCAAAAAGGATAACTAATAATAAAATATTTGAAAAGGGCAAAAATTTACAAGACAAATCAATGAAAGCCTATTATCATCTCCTAAACAAAGCAACACTTTTTATTTCGTTTCAATAACATGCAGGGCAAGTTCTAGACTAAGATGCAAAACATGGAATAAACAAAATCTCACCACACAGGGAACAATTAGCAATCAAGAGGGATCAATTCCACTTCTAAGAGAGACAAGATCATAGAAAACTACAAAATAAAATAAGCTATCTACAAAGTCACAACCATGAACCTATATGTCAAAAGGTTTGCAATTTCACTAGCAATCGAGCATTCACAAGAAAGTACTACTTAAAATTAGGCCGAAATAGTAAGTATCACATACTTCAAAAGGGTGTTTTCTTTTATCTTAAGAAAATATAAAAGGAATAAAATTTATTCCTAAAAAAAGAAATAAAATACACTCGGTTCAAAGGGACTATCTTTAGGAAAAGAACTGAAAACAAAAGCCAAGGAACCCATCCTAAAAACAAGACTCAATAAAACTGTAAAAACCAGGAATTCATTCCTGTACACCACACTTAAAAATATTCTATGTCCCCAAAGCATTAAATAAAATATAAATCAAGGGTTAGGAGAACTCCCTGAGGCCTTTAGGCCTATCTAATAGCACGTTCTCTAAATTTATATCAAGGGTATTCACCCTACACTTAAGCTGAATCATGCTCCTTTCCTTTTTTGGGTTGGGTACTCAGACTTTCTCTTATCTTCAAAAACAAGATTAAAAAAAGTAATACTAATAAAATAAAACAAAAAATAATAATAAAATGAAAAACAAAGTTACACTACTAACTGAGTTGCCTCCCAATAAGCGCTTAATTTAACGACGCGACACGATACTATCAATTTTACTATTTTCCTTCCACTTTGAAGATATGAATTGCACCCCCAAATTTGAATAAATTTTTCTATTACGCTCAAGGTGTGGTTGTACAAAAAGAAAAGTCCCTAATAACAAATATGACATTATGCACTTCTTGGATCCTAAGTGAGGAACGTAATTTTTCGATGTTGGAACAATGAATTCAACAATATGGACAAAATTTTCCTCCTCCATACACTCTTCTATAGGGTCAGATAACTCGATGATAATAATAATAAATAAATTTAAAACTTATCCTAAGAAACAAAAAAAAAACAAGTTATTATAAATACTAAAGACAATTTTTAAGCCATATTTTCCCCCGGCAGCGGCACCATTCTTATAATATTTACCCACGTATGAGTCGGGGTCGATCCCACAGAGAATATGGAAAAATATTATCAATAGAAAATATTTAACTTGATAGTCATTATATAAAAATGTGGGGTTTTAAACTGAAATAAAAATAAAAACAATAAAAAAATAGCTTTGAACTAATTAATTATTTATATAAAAATTAATAAAAATAACTAGAAATGTGTTCCTCATAAGATCATAACTCGGTAATCCTAGTAATAGCAATTCTTCCCTAGAGTTATGCATGCAAAGTGATAAGTTGTGTATCTCGAATCCTTGGTCCGACAACTAGAGAATTTCACCTCATACCTTAGTCCGACTGAGTGTGTATATTTTACTAACCCTTACCTTTACTTCATATGAAGCATCATAATCGATGTATGGCTTAATTACTACTTCTCACCAATCGACACTAGCCTATTAGATAGTAGTATCCCATTAAATCTATGTTGATAATTATTTTCTTATTAACAACCTGCTTGGTCTGGCAAGTAGCAACAAGGCGAGTTCTAACGCGTGCACTCGTTAAAAAGACTTCTAAGCGAAAGAATTATCAATACATACAATAACCAATTTGAGAATTGTTTATTTACTATTCATACTTTGTTAATCTCTCATGGTTCCCACAAACATAGTTGTGGAGCTTAGCTACTCATTATCTTAAAAACACAATCAAAATTTATCAAAATAAATATGTTTGTGATCATAAAAAGTTAAGAACAATACCTAAACTATTTTTTATTAATTACGAACACAAATAAATAATACAGGACAAGAAAGAGTAAACCACAATTCTCCGGCCTCCACAACGGCACTTGCAAGCTCCAAAGTTACAAGAAAATTTATATTAAGTCTTGTATCTTGGTTCTTGGCGTCTTCCCGAAAATAATAATTTTATATACTATCTATAAATGAAGAAATCCCTAACTAAAATAATTGAGTCTACTTTAAATTAGAAATCCAAAATCGAAAAGAATTGTATTCCTTTTTCTTTTTTTTTCCGCGTGAACAGTACTGCCGCTCAATGTAATATTCAGCACCGCCATTCATTGGCCACTGCATTGAGAGAATGCCACGTGGCAATTTAAATATTTTGCAATTTGCAATTGCAGAAATGCATCCTTATATAAAAATTTATTATTTTATTCACTTTAATAACCTGCCTGCTTGATTTCCTTCTTCAACCTTTCATTTTTAATTTATTTTATCTCCTAACTGTTAATTTTACCACCAATTTAATCCTACAAAGAAAATACAGAATGTAGCACAATCCATAAAATTTATGCTCAAAAAGGAAAAATATAAATAATAAATGCGAGGTAAATAATGATAAAAAATGTGTAGTTTTGCCTCACATCAATGTACATGATTTAGTCTTAATGAATATGTCTTATTGATGGGTATGGTCGTCTTGAATGTGCATAAGGTTTTCTAAATGAAAACTAACATGTGTTAATGAAATGTCCCTTTTAAGCATATTTTCATGATAGGTGTGCATATGGTCTCATACTTAGTACAGGTGGTGTACTAACCCCATTTTATCGTTTTCCCCAAATATTTTAGGTTCCATTCTTTGAAGGGCTTTGAGACAACTTTGAAGAAGACTTGGAACTCTCACTTATCCATGTTCGGTAGGTCCTCACTTTCTGAGGGCAATGCCACTATCAAGCTTATGGAGTTGTTTTAGTTTTAAGTCTCTTATGTTCTTTCCTTTCCATTTAAGTACTAAACATTGTATCACCTATAAGTGGTCTTATTTTATTGATATATGGGCTAGGCCCAATTTGATATACTCTTATTATATGGTTATGAGATGAGACATCCATTTGAGACTATGTTATATTTTATATATCTTTGTGCAATAAAAGTAGAAGACTAACAAATCTTCCTATAAGAAGGGTCTATGTATACTCAATATATATCTATTATGTGTATGTAGAGGTCTATGTAAACCTCAATGTCGAAGTAATGAAAAGTTTTCAAAATTTCCATATTTTGATAAACCAATGTAATGATGTAAGCTAAGAGGCTAGTCTTAGTCTTCAAAGAGGGCGACAACGCCGGTTACGTCTAGGGGGTGCTCCCCGAATGTAAAAAACATGGTATCAGAGCATGAGGTTGAATATCTTATATTGACTGTCACTCTCAACCACGTCTATGTAGGTTCATATTGATATTTGTGAAGAGCGCCACATTTATGAAAGGGAATCTATGTGATGCTTAGGAAAATCTCACTTTCTTAGAAGTCCAATATCGTGCCTCTAGAGTTTAGATCTATGTGTTTTTATCATCTAATCCTTTTATTGTGATTATAGGCAATGAATACTCAAAGGAACGCGACATGAAGACTTGAGGAAGAGATTGCCAATGCGGGAGTTCCTCCTCGTGGTGATCAAGTCCCTCTTCTTGAAGAAGATGTTAATGATGACCAAGCTCCAGCTCAATCCTCTTCCTTTGACGGATGGTTACATAAGGGATGTTGCTCTTTTCCAAATGGCCCAATCCATTACTACTCAATCACAAGATATCACTACCCAAGCTCAAGTCATGATGACCCAAGCTAATAGGGAGGGTGTACCCCATGTCATCCGACAAGTTGTTACCATGGCCTCCTGTTTAAGGGGTTTCACTAGGATGAATCCCCCTATTTTCTATGGGTCCAAGGTTGAAGAAGACCCCAAGAGTTCACAAGATACTCTACGCTATGGGGTTGACTACTAGTGAGAAGTCCGAGTTAGCCACTTACCAACTCAAAGATGTGGCCCAAACTTGGTACGTCCAATGGCGAGACAATAGGCCATTAAGGGGTAGATCGGTGCTTGGGAGGTTTTCAAGAAGCCTTTTATTGATAGATTATTTCCTAGGAAAAAGAGGGAAGCTAAAGTGGTGGAGTTCATCAACCTTCGTCAAGGAGGTATGAGTGTGCTTGAATACTCTTTGAAATTCACTAAATTGTCAAAATATACTCCTTTTTTGGTTTCCGATCCTAGGGATGAAATGAACCAGATTGTGACGGGAGTGTCAGATGAATTGAAAGAGATATGTCATTCGCATATGCCATTTGACAACATGAACATTTCTCGTCTTGGTTCATGCTCAACAGTGGAAGAGGCAAGTGCTAACAGGAAGAGTAGAGGTGCCAAGAGGTCAAGATCTTATAATGATGGTTCTTCAAAGGGTAGGGTTGAGATTCAAGACAAGCCTAGGTTTAAGAAGAGGGTTTCTAATCAAGTTCCTTCCAAGTTCCCTAAGTCTAGGGATGATAGGGTCTCAAACTCTAAGCCTAAAAAAAGGAAGAGATACTAGTTCACCAACCATGAAGCTAACTTGTGGAAAGTGTGGCAAGAAGCACTATGGTGATTGTCTTAAGGGAACATATAATTGTTTTGGTTGTGGTAAAAGTTAGCACAAGGTTCGAGATTGCACAAATGTGAAGGGGCAAGACAAGGAGAGTTGGAAAGAAAGTGGTTCTAATGATGCTTCGAAGAAGAATCGCTTTTATGCTCTCTTCTCTATCGGTGAGCAAGAGACTTCCCCCAACATAGTGACCGGTATGTTGATAGTCTTTTCCACTGATGTATATGCTTTACTTAGTCCGGGCGCTACATTATCTTTTGTTTCTCCTCTAGTAGCTAAAAAGTTTGACATTTTGCCCGATATCTTGAATGAACCTTTTATGGTGTCTACCCTGGTGGGTGAGTTAGTTGTTGCAAAGAGAGTGTATAGAATTTTTCCTAAAATGTTTCCCAAGAGTGTTACTTAGGTTGAACTAGTAGGACTTGATATGCTTGATTTTGTTATCATATTGGGTATAAATTTGTAGCATTCTTGCTTTTCCTCTATATATTGTAGAACACGGGTGGTGAAGTTTAACTTTTCAAATGAGATCATTTTAGAGTAGAAGGAGAGAAATTCTATTCCTAGAGGTTGTATCATCTCTTGTTTGAAAGCTTGTAAAATCATCTTTAAAGGGTGTTTGTACCATATAGTCGGTCCCCATAGTGAGAAATTTTCTGGAGGTCTTTCATAATGATCTTCCCGGTATTTCTCCCGAATGGGAAATTGATTTTGATATCTACTTGTTACCGAATAGAAATCCCATTTCAATTCCTCCTTATCGGATGACTCTGACCGAATTGAAAGATTTGAAGGCTCAACTCAAGATCTACTAGACAAAGGCTTCATTAGACCTAGTATTTCTCCATGGGGTGCTTTGATTTTGTTTGTGAAAAATATGGATGGGTCCCTTAGAATGTGAATTGATTATAGCCAACTCAATAAGGCCACCAATAAGAACAAGTATCCTCTCCCTCGAAGTGACTACTTGTTTGATCAACTCCAAGTGGCAATCTACTTTTGTAAGACTAACTTGAGATTGGGATATCACAAACTTAGGGTGAGAAGGTTAGGAGATAACAAAAACGGCATTTTGGACTATATATGGTGATTATGAGTTTGTCGTAATGTCCTTTTGTCTTATTAATGCATCGGCGACATTTATGAATCTCATGAATAGGGTGTTTTCGAGTTACCTAGATTCATTTGTCATTGTCTTCATTGATGACATCTTGGTATATTCGAAAAAATAGGGTGACCATATGGATCATTTGAGGGTGGTGTTACAAGTGCTTATGGTGATCCAATTATTTTCCAAGTATAGGAAATGTGAGTTTTAGTTGAGGTCGATGGTGTTTCTTGGTCATATCACCTTTAGTGGGGAGTTGGTTGATCCAAGGAAAACCGAGGCGATGAAGAATTGGCCTAGACCGTTGACTCCAACTGACATTAGGAGTTTCTTAGGTCTAGCGGGTTATTATCAGAGGTTTGTATATTTCTTTGTGTCCATTGCATCTCCTTTGACTACATTGACCCAAAATAGTAAGAAATTTGAGTGGTCGGAGGCATGTGAGAGAAGCTTCCAAATCTTGAAGGATAGGTTCACTTCCGCCCCGGTGTTGACTTTTTGCCGGAGGGTACAAAGGTTTTCTTTGTGTATTGTGATGCACACAGAGTTTGTATAGGGTGTGTGCTTATGAAACATGGGAAGGTAGTAGTCTATGCCTCTAGACAACTTAAGGTACATGAAAGGAACTATCCAACTCATGATCTTAAGTTAGAGGCCATGGTGTTTTTTTGATAATATGGAGGCATTATTTGTATGGTGTCCACGTTGATGTGTATACCGACCACAAGAGTCTCCAATATGTGTTTACTTAAAAGGAGTTGAATCTTTGACAAATGAGGTGGTTGGAATTTGTGAAAGATTATGACACGAGTGTTCTGTATCACCCCTGCAAGGCCAATGTGGTTGCAGATGCTCTAAGTCGTATGACCATGTGTAGTGTGTCTCATGTGAGGAAGGTTGGCTGCTAGATTGGATGTTAGGTTGGAAGATTCTCCGAATGTTAGTTTTATGGTTCATCATAACTCCGAGTCATTTTTGGTAGTTGAGGTGAAGTCCAAAAAATACCTTGATGAACCATTGATGGAGTTGAAGGATTCGGTTCTTAGTAAGGTTAATGACTCATTTTCCTTGGGGGTATGGTGTATTTAGGTATCAAGAAAGGTTGTGTGTTCCCAATTTAGACGGTTTGAGGAACCGGATCCTTGAGGAAGCTCATGTGTCCCGTTAGTCAATTCATTCGGGTTCGACAAAGATGTAACATGACCTTAGGAAGTATTTTGGTGGGAAGGTTTCAAAAAGGACATAGAGGAATTTGTTGTTGAGTGTCGAACAAGGGTTGGGTACCAAGGTGAAGCAAAGCACAACTTTTCATCCCCAAATGGATGGTCAAGCGGAGCGTACTATTCAAACCCTTGATGATATGCTTAGGCATTGTATTATTGATTTCAATGTAAATTGGGATAAGAATTTGCCTTTGGTGGAGTTTGCTTACAATAATAGCTTTCATTCATCCATATCCATGGCTCTTTATGAAGCCTGGTATGGTAGGAAGTGTAGCTCTCATATTGGACGGTTTGAAGTAGCTGAGTCTTCACTTTGGGTTCCGATTTGACTTATAAGACTTTAGAGAAGGTTCATATCATAAGGAACCGGTTGAAAATAGCCTATAGATGGCGAAATTCTTATGCCGATCATAGGAGAAGGGATTTAGAGTTTGATGAAGGTGATAAAGTTTACTTGAAAATTTTGACTATGAAAGGGGTGGTTGGATTTGGCAACTAAGGGAAGTGAGTCCTCGTTATGTGAGTCCCTATGAAATCTGGCAAAGGGTAGGTAAGGTTGCCTATGAGTTGAGGTTTCCTAGTAAATTGGCTTAGATTCATCCGATTTTCCATGTTTCTATGCATAAGAAGTGTATCGGTGATCCCGAATCTTTTCTTGCTATTGAGGGTCTTGGGGTGAAGGATAACCTCTCCTATGAGGAGGTTCCAGTTCAAATCCTTGATAGGCAAGGGAAGAATTTAAGGAACATAGAAGTGGCTCCCGTAAAGGTGTTATGGAAGAATCACCTAGTTGAGGGTGCAAAATGGGAGGTCGAGGCCGACATGAAGTCCCGTCACCCTCACATATTTGATAACTAAGGTTATTTATTCCTAGTAATAATAAAAATAATGACTAAATATTCAATTTCCTTTTATTTTAGTGAAGTTTTGCAAAAATGTGCATTTTTGGTGTCATTACAGTAAGTTACAGTAAATGTACTTTAGACTTGAAAATGTTGCTCTTTGGCTTGTTTTCAGTTATGTTGTGCATTTTGATATGGTGAGTCTTTATGAAATGATATGTAGAATATTGGTAAGTTAAACTTTGGCATAATTGACTCATGTAAGGTTTGTTGAGATCTTGTGTTGTGAGAAGGATATTCCTCATTATGTAATGTTGAGCCTTATGTATGGTAATTGAAGCTTTTGAATTTCCTTGTGTAGATGGTATGATTGATATTGCAACTCATGCTGTATTTATTGTTGATTGGTTGGGCTGATGGTCGTAAGTCTATTCCTTCCTTTCAAAAGATTTTAGTGTCATTCATGGACGAATGCCTAAGAGGGGAATAATGTAACACTTCGAAAATCTAATGATGTGTTCTACAGCCTAAAATAAGTTTCAAAAGGTTTAGACACTGTTCTGAGGTCTATTTTAATGAATATAAGTCATTTAGGAAGTCTAGAAAGAAAAACGTCAAAGAACGTCCATGACTTTCGGAAAATAGTTCAATGAGGTACTAGCGTGCCTTAGCATATTTGACTAGCTTCTAGGAGTCAAAAAATGATGAATTTTGGTGGAAGGGTGTTTAACACGTATTAGAGTTAATTCATAGTCAAAACATCCAAGCACGAATCACCAAGGACATACCAAGGTCCCTTGAGGAGGACCCTTGCTTATGGGGTCAAAGGACTGTTAGGACCCGAAATAAGCAGGTGTAAATGCGGAAGCTAGCAAAGCAAACCTCAAAAGACCACGAGTAAAAAGACAACGAGAAATATACCAAAATACACAAAGATTTAACGTGGTTCGGTCAATTGACCTACGTCCACAAAGGAGATGAGCAATCCACTATAAATATGAGAGTACAAAATACAGAGGGAAACAACCTCAACCAATTCACTCGGAATACATGGGAGGTTCACACAAGTGATAACGTATCAAGCTTGTGACCCACAAATTCTCCCTCTAACCAAAACTCTCAAAGCCTTTCAGACTACATTGTGAATGCTGATTAAGTTAGAAGGAACATTCCTCTATTTATAGAGTCCTAAACCTTTTCCTACAAGAAAAGGATTAGTCAATCCAAAACCTTTTCCTAAAAGGAAAACCTATTCATGGTAAGAAATTTAGGGCAAATAAAACCCAACAAATCTCCCCCTTGGCCTGAATTTCTGACAAAATAAATTTGTCCACCTTCTTCACTTAATCTTCAACAACTTGCTTCTCCTCTCCATAATCTCCTTTGCAAAATTTATGTCTCAACACAGAGAACCTCTCTGAAACAATTTCTCCAACAAAATCTTCATTACTGTCAAAAAGGTTGCGGCTAGAACTACACCCGTCAAGATGAACACCTCTTTCTAACCTGGTTCAATCATCGATTATCAAACCACTAAACCTGACTCCATCATTGAATCTGGCTCTGATACCACTTGTTAGGACCGAAAATAAGCAGGTGTAAACGCGGAAGCTAGCAAAACAAACCTCGAAAGACCACGAGTAAGAAGACAACGAGAAATATACCAAAAGACACAAAGATTTAACGTGGTTCGGTCAATCGACCTACGTCCACAAAGGAGATGAGCAATCCACTATAAATATGAGAGTACAAAATACAGAGGGAAACAACCTCAACCAATTCACTCGGAATACATGGGAGGTTCACACAAGTGATAACGTATCAAGCTTGTGACCCACAAATTCTCCCTCTAACCAAAACTCTCAAAGCCCTTAAGACTACATTGTGAATGCTGATTAAGTTAGAAGGAACATTCCTCTATTTATAGAGTCCTAAACCTTTTCCTACAAGAAAAGGATTAGTCAATCCAAAACCTTTTCCTACAAGGAAAACCTATTTATGGTAAGAAATTTAGGGCAAATAAAACCCAACAAATCTCCCCCTTGGCCTGAATTTCTGACAAAATAAATTTGTCCACCTTCTTCACTTAATCTTCAACAACTTGCTTCTCCTCTCCATAATCTCCTTTGCAAAATTTATGTCTCAACACAGAGAACCTCTCTGAAACAATTTCTCCAACAAAATCTTCATTACTGTCAAAATAGTTGCGGCTAGAACTACACCCGCCAAGATGAACACCTCTTTCTAACCTGGTTCAATAATCGATTATCGAACCACTAAACCTGACTCCATCATTGAATCTGGCTCTGATACCACTTGTTAGGACCGGAAATAAGCAGTTGTAAATGCGGAAGCTAGCATAGCAAACCTCTAAAGACCACGAGTAAAAAGACAACGAGAAGTATACCAAAAGACACAAAGATGTAACGTGGTTCGGTCAATAGACCTACGTCCACAAAGGAGATGAGCAATCCACTCTAAATATGAGAGTACAAAATACAGAGGGAAACAACCTCAACCAATTCACTCGGAATACATGGGAGGTTCACACAAGTGATAACGTATCAAGCTTGTGACCCACAAATTCACCCTCTAACCAAAACTCTCAAAGCCTTTAAGACTACATTGTGAATGCTGATTAAGTTAGAAGGAACATTCCTCTATTTATAGAGTCCTAAACCTTCTCCTACAAGAAAAGGATTAGTCAATCCAAAACCTTTTCCTAAAAAGTAAACCTATTCATGGTAAGAAATTTAGGGCAAATAAAACCCAACAAGGACTGCCCAAGGCAGTGTGACCCACGACTTGTAGTCAAAGATCCATGTGTCAATCGACGGGGCGTCGACTGCCTCATCGATGAACACTTAGTAATTTTCAGCATGACTGGTTTTGGATCAGTTTCTGACCAAAACAACAGAACAATAGGACGCAGGGTAATATCGCCGTTATATCACAGACGGACCGTTGCTCGGGGTCTCGTCTTTGAGGGCCTGAGTTGCTGCACGTTTTAAGTTGATTTCAATTAATTATTTAATGGGTCATTTAATTAGTTGGGAGTTAAGGGAGGTCTAATTAAGTTATTCAAACCTATATAAAGCCTCTAACCTAATTAGACTAACCTATGCTCTCATAATTCCCAAACCCAAAACTCTCTTCCTTCTCTCTTCTTTTTCTCTCCCAAAGAAACCCCATTGAAGACCAAGGTACAGGTGGATTTAAGGGATTGAAAGGGTCAAGTTTCTACATCAATCTTCAAAAATTAGTAAGGTATGTGATTCCTTTCACCTTTAAGACCTCTTTCATCAGAGGGTTCCATCAAATTGATTTCTAAAGTTTGGTTTTTAAGTGGGTTTTCATCCAATACGAAATTGATGTTATGGATTACTTTATTTATGATTTTTTTAATATGATGAATAGATTAACATGTATTTTAAATCAATTATGTTATTTCTTGATGGGTTGTTCTAGTTTGTAGAAAATGACCTATTGCCCTTAACCCTAGGTTATGATATTGATATGAATTATGTAATGTTCGTTCAATCTAATCGGTTTTTGGTTGAATTACTAATAGATGATGATATTATATCAATTATGAATATATTAGGATAAATTATAGTCCTATAATGCTATTTCATGAGTCATTGATCTAGATTATGACTTTGACCTATGACTCTTGTCTTAAGCTATGAACTAGTGGTGGATTGTGATGTAGTGATTCAATTAGCATTGTTATCATGTTGGTTATTGTTATATGATGATAATACACCCTAATTGCCTTTATTTAAGGGTTGATGTTAAGACCTTGATGATGGATTATGAAAGAGACTTGGTAAGTCTTGTGATCCCTATTCTTTACTTCAATTATAGTTAATTGTGATTAAATCATGATGTTGTATTGGAGTATGTTTGTAATAAGATTGATAGGGTTGGTATGATGTTGAATTGAAATGTCCTTACTATGTTTTGTGAGGTGTTAACTAAGATGTAAATATTAAAATGATGGTGATGATTTACCAATGTGCCTTATTATGAAGTGATATGTAAATGTGCTAACCTCACTTATATGAATTGTAATGATAGGAATATAATCATGCAATTCTTATTGACCTATGATGATGATGATTATACAAACTATAGACCCTATGACCTATATTAAGCTATGATGATTAATAAAGACATTTCAAAAGAGACTCTAGCTTAGCACCGAATGAACTAGAGGGAGGAGTGTCCCTTCCCACTCAGGGAATGCAGGATCACTAATGTAATCTTCAGATTGGAGACAATAATGAATGTATCATAAAAAAAGGTCACAACTATATCTCCTAATTCTTGAATGTTTCCCCCATAGGAATACTAGCTATTGGATCCACTTAGTTACTATGTTCATGTTTTTGTACTACCTTGGCAAGTAGTCCGCCTTCCTTCGGTGTAGGTTTTCATGTTACCGTATTCCACATTATCTCATATGGTCTATGTAGGTACCGCAAAATATTTCCAAAAATGTAAAATGAATCAAAGGAATGAACTCTAACTAGGATAAATGAAGGGGTTTAGCTTAGTCTAGGTAGGGGTATGAGACTCTATCTAAACATTGCCCTAGTTAGCCTTGAGAGAAGTCTTAGGAGGATGTTCTTATGTATGTATATGCTTATAATGGTACATGATATGTATATGATAAACTTGCACAGATTTGATACTATATGTTGATTGCTTTCACTTATGAATCTGTGATGGTCTACATTGTTAAAGAATGATGATATGTACTCTTAATGATATGCTATGACAAGTTGGATGTTGGTCATGATTCTTGTTAGTTTACTTGATTGATAAAGGTTATGGGGCTTTGCTTGATCATTTCGCTTATTGACTTAATGAGGGGTACATGGGTGATTGTCTTGCTTTGGTTATGTGATAATGAAATTTTATTCATGCTTGTGAATATAATAACTTGATGATAGAGTTTCTTTGACTATGTGTTCAATTAAATAATATGCATGATGACTTGCTGTTGGTCTTGTGATGTACATGCTTTAGTCTTAGTGAATATGTCTTATTAATGGGTATAGTCTTCTTGAATGTGCATAAGGATTTTCTAAATGAGAACTAGCATGTTTTAATGAAATGTTCCTTTTTAGCAAGTTTTCAAGATATGTGTTCATATGGTCTCATAGTTAGTACAAGTGGTGCACTAACCCCATTTCTCCATTTTCCCAAACATTTTAGTCTCTGGTCATTGAAAGGCTTTCAGACGACTTTGAAAAAGACTTGAAACTCTCAATCATCAAAGTTGGGTAGGTCCTGACTTTCCAATGGCAATGCCACTATCAAGCTTATGAAGTTGTTTTAGTATTAAGACTTTATTTTCTTTCCTTTCCATTGAAGTACTAAACATTGTATGACCTATAAGTGGTCTTATTGTATTGATATATGTGCTAGGATCAATATGATATATTCTTGTTAAATGCTTATGGGATGAGACAACCATTAGAGACGATGTTATATCATATATATTTATGTACAATAAAGTTGAAGACTAAGTAATCTTCATATACGAAGGATCTATGTAGACTTGATATATATCTATTATGCATATGTACAGGTCTATGTAAACCTCAATGTATAAGTAATGAATTTTTTTTAAAGTTTTCATATTTTGACCTATGAATGTACTGATGTAAACTAAGATGCTAGTCTTAGTCCATAAAGAGGACGACGACGCCGGTTACGTCTGGGGGTGCTCCCCGTATGTTACATCCAACACTATGCATATCATTGTAACAAGTATGTTGACACCATAATGTAATGCATAATGTACATATACATATAGAACTCCTTCATAGAATTCCCTTCAAGATCTACTTGACCAATGTATAGGTATAGTCTCATTCCCTTAACTACACTAAGCAACATCCCTTAGCTAGTCCAAGTTCGTGTTCATTTGCCATTCCATCTATATTCCATTCTGTAATTCCCGTGCCATCTGCAATTCCTTGAGGGTGCATATGGTTTTCTTCGAATTGAACATCGGGAAAAGAGGGTCTAGGATGAAAGTTTTTGGAATAGTAGAGACTACCTTTAAGAGCGCTGAATTTTTCCGCCCTAAGAAATTTTGAGCTTCGAGAGCTGGTCATTGATCCTTTCAAGGATCTCGGGAGAGTTATTGAATTCATTAGAAGGTTTAGAAAAAGCTTCAGGAGAGAATTCATGGATATTAAAAATGGGACTGGTTTCTAAGTTAAAACAATTTTTTGAAGAACTGGGTTTATTACCGATTTGAGTGGTACCGCTGTAATTATAACTGGAGTCTTCGATCCGTTTAGAAACAACATGAAGAACTTGGTTGGTATAATTATTTTGTTTGAATACCTTGTTTATATCTGCAATAGTGACAGGGTTGCTGTCCTTTTCTGAAGGCTTTTTGAAAGGAGCAGCTTTCAGTAATTCTTTTCTGTAAGGAATGTTAATTCCTTCAAGAGGAGGAGTTATACTTTCGACCACCTTATATTTGGTATGCCACTTGTTTATCAAATCTTGAAGTGATGAATTCGCTTAATCAATTTGGCCGGAACATTAGAACCATTTGTAGAATTCAATTTCAGTTTTGAATCTCTTCATGTCATTGAACCATTTGTCTCTGAATGAGATTCTCTGATCATTAGTATATGTGTCAGCATACCAAGCCTTTTTAAGAGCATGCTTGGGGCTGTTCCATCACTTGCTGATTTTAACAAGGTATTCGAACAAAATAATTATCACTAACCAAGTTCTTCATGTTGTTTCTAAACAGATCGAAGACTCCAGTTATAATTACAGCGGTACCAGTCAGATTGGTAATAAACCCAGTTCTTGAAAAAATGGTTTTAACATAGAAACCAGTCCCATTTTTAAAATCCTTGAATTTTCTCCTGAAGCTATTTCTAAACCTTCTAATGAATTCAATAACTCTCATGAGATCCTTGAAAGGATCAATGACCAGCTCTCGAAGCTCAAAATTACTGAGGGCGGAAAAATCAGAGCTCTTAAAGATAGGCTCCACTATTCCAAAAACATTTATCGTAGACCCTCTTTTCCCGATGTTCAATTCGAAGAAAACCATATGCACCCTCAAGGAATAGCAAATTGGACGGGAATTACAGAATGGAATATAGATGGAATGGCAGATGGCTAGATCTATAACAAACTTCAATAGATGGGCCTGAATGTCACAACTTATAAATGGAAGAATTCCACGGACAAGCAAGCTGCTAACAGGTTGGTAGCAGGTCTCAGAGGAAATCTTAGAAATTGGTGGGACAATTATCTCACAGATCAAAATAGAGCTGACATTCTTGATGCAGTAGCAAACAAATCAGTTGTCAAATCTTAAGGAGGACAGACCTCTACATCTATAGAAGCAGTAGAAGATGCTACGGCTACTCTTATCTATAGTATTGCTAAACATTTCGTGTGAGAACCACGTATTTTTGAAGATAGAAGTTTAGAAATTCTAAACAATCTTTACTGCAAGAAATAAACTTATTTCAGGTGGTATAAATATATGTTTATAACCAAATTGATGATAAGGGAAGATTGCAACAACAACTATTGGAAAGATCGTTTCCTTGGTGGATTGCCTCCCCACTTTGCCGAAAAGGTAAGGTCAAAGATAAGAGATCGATGTGAAGGTAAGATCCCTTACTCACAAATCTCTTATGGTGATCTGATCAGTTTAATTAACTTTGTAGCCATGGAGCTTTGCACTGATCTTAAGCTAAAGGAACAACTTAAGAAAGATCAAAAGTTTTCAGTTTCCGAGCTTGGAAGCTTCTGTCAAGAATTTGGATTTCCAATTCTTAAACCACCTTCGGCAAGAAAGGTTTCTAAGAAAGAGCAATCTAGAAAATCGCCTGATCGTAAAAAATCCTCTAGAAAGAAAAACCTTTTTAAAAAGAGAAAGTAAACAAACTTCTCAAAAGGATAAGTGTTGGACTTGTGGCAAAGAGGGTCATAAGTCTCCTGATTGTCCCAAAAATAAAAGAAAAAAAGAAGAAGATAAACCTTCTTGAAGTAGATGAAGAAACTAAGAAGATGTTTCTCTCTATCTTAGATGAAGAAGAGTCAGAATCTGAACCCTCTTCTGATAGTGAAACTAAAGACGAAGAGTTTCTTAATTTAGTTGAAAACACAGATGACAGTAGCTCAGAGTGCAACTGTCAAGGACCTTTTCGCCTATGCAACAATCAGTCAATAAGGGTTATCTCTGAAGATTCAGCTGAAATCTTATTTGCAAAAATTGAGCATATCAAAGATGATGATGCTCGAAGAAGTTATTTATTGGAACTTCAAAAACTAGTTAGTAACCAAAAAGAAAAGGAGGTTACTACAAATATAACTCCTTTCAGTATGAAACAAATTATGAATAGATTTGACAATAAGAAGGAAGAACCTTCTATAAATGAGCTTCGGTCAGAAGTCAATCTCCTTAAAGAAGAAATCAGAGAAGTCAAATCTAGACTTCATAAAATCAAAATAGAGGCCCTAACAAAGCAACTCCTTAAAGAAGCAGAGGCGACATCTAAGGGAAAAGACCCGACTCATTCAGATAATGAAGAAAATGGTTCCGATGAATCTTCGTCCCCTTGTTATGAAATTGTGGTAGGTGTAAACATGATTACTAAAGTTAGACCCCAAAGTTCTCACATCCTTATTAAATTAGTCATTAATAGTAATTTTGTTCTTAACAAAATTGCTTTGTTAGACAGTGGCGCAGATATAAATTGCATTGTTGAAGGTTTAATCCCTACTAAGTATATTGAAAAAGGAACCACCAAGCTATACAGCGCAACTGGTGAGCGTATCCTTATTAATTATAAAATATCCAATGCCCATATTCGCAATAATGGTATTTGTCTTTCTAATGAATTCGTTATTACTAAAAATATTAACGAAGAAATCATTTTAGGAATTCCTTTTATCACTCAGATAAAACCCTATATTTCAGATTTCGATTCTATCTAAACAAAAATTTTGGGAAAAGAAATTTCATTTCCCTTTATATAAACACTTTCTCTTGAAGAAAGTAAAGTTTTACCTAAAACAAACTGCTTTCAAAATAAACCAAATTTGTTTTCTTAAAGAAGATATCAAAAATAAGAAAATTGAGCAAATTTTAAGAACCCCGGGAATGATGGCAAATTGCTAATCTTCAAAAACTTTTGAAAGAGAAATTTGCTCTGAGTTTCCAAATGCTTTTTGGGCCAGAGAGACCCACATTATAGATTTACCATATATTGATGGTTTTGATTAAATGGCCATTTCGACGAAAGCTAGGCCTATTCAGATGAACCATGAACTAATGGAAATCTGTAAAAAGGAAATTAACTCTCTTTTGTCTAATAAAATTATTAGACCTTCTAAATCTCCTTGGAGTTGTTAAGCATTCTATGTTAACAATGTTGCTGAGCAAGAACGAGGTTCTCCAAGACTTGTTATAAATTACAAGCCTTTAAACGCAGCTTTGAAATGGATTCGCTACCCAATTCCAAATAAAAGAGATCTTTTAAAGAGAACTTTCAAGGCCAATGTTTATAGCAAATTTGATTTAAAATCAGGATTTTGGCAAATTCAAATTTCCGAAAAGGACAAATATAAAACTGCTTTCAATGTCCCATTTGGACAATTTGAATGGAATGTCATGCCTTTTGGGCTTAAAAATGCCCCTTCTGAATTTCAAAACATTATAAATTCCATCTTTAATCACATTAGCGATATATCAATTGTATATATTGATGATGTATTAATATTCTCTGAGGACATTGATTCTCATTTCAAACATCTTAATGTTTTTTTCAAAATAATTAAGCACAATGGTTTGGTCATTAGTGCTAAGAAAATAAAATTATTTCAAACACAAATCAGATTTTTAGGTCATGATTTGTATCAAGGTACCTATAAAACCATTTGCAGGGCCATTGAGTCTTCTGAAAAATTCCCTGATATTATACTTTATAAAACTCAGTTGCAAAGGTTCTTAGGAAGCCTTAATTATATTGCCGACTATATTCCTAAAGTAAGGCAAATCTGTAAACCTCTCTTTGACAGGTTAAAGAAGGATATGCCTCCCTGGACTAAAGAACATACTAGATTAGTTGTTCTTCTTTAATCTATGGTTAAAACTCTTCCTTGTCTAGGTATTTCTAACCCAGACTATTTTATGATTGTAAAAACTAATGCATCTGATATAGGATTTGGTGGTATCCTCAAACAGAGAAGAACCCAGATTCATCAGAACAATTAGTTCGTTATACCTCAGGAATCTGGAATTCAGCACAAAAGAATTATAGTACTGTTAAGAAAGAAATTCTTTCTATAGTTCTCTGCATCACTAAATTCCAAGATGATCTTATTAATAAAGAATTCTTGCTTAGAGTAGATTGCAAATCTGCTAAAAAAATTCTGTAGAAAGATGTTAAAAATCTTGTTTCTAAAAATATTTTCGCTAGGTGGCAAGCTTATTATCCAGCTTCGATTTTCAAATCGGATTTATTAAAGGAAAATATAATTCTTTGCCAGACTTTCTAGCACGAGAATTCTTGCAGGGAAAATCATCATGAGGCCCTCTTCAAGAGCCATAACAGGGAGCCCCTTCAAGAATAAGGGAAAGAATCCTGAAGGAAAACCTTCACCAAAACCATTTGCTATCAGGCCATCTTCGAGTGACCAAAACAAATACTCAGCTTTTGCAAGCTTACCACCCATAAACCCAGCCTTTTCAATAACTCCTTTTCCTCCTTTGGCTCTGAGCTCTAATAAACCTTTTAAACAGATTGTTGAACCCTGTTCACACTCACCATCAGGAGTACCCAAATTCTCTTCCCCCAAAACTAAAGACTCTTACACCATGAATGTTCCAGAGAGCTTCAAAGAAGCGGTTGCACCGACTACTGCTTCAACTACAGATAAAACTCTAAAGGTAAGAGAAACCTTTGAAATCATCTCTTTGCAGGTCTCTCCAATATTAGCCCTTGACAAAGAATATGAAAATTTTGAGGTAAAGCATCTTGTTAAACCTCTATTTTCTAATAGAAATTATGTGGATACTGATAATCCACTAAAAACAAGAAAATACTTTGAGTTTATTCTTGTTGATACCGGTTCAATTGAAGTCGAACACAAACTTAATGATAACTCTAATCCTGATTATATCGCTTACTCTAAAGTAACTATCAAGAAAATTTTATCTCCTTTTGAGTGGCAGGTAGATCACTTGCACACCCCTATTAATCTATCGAGGGAACAGAGACCTCAAACATTCAATTGGCGTGACTACAGATCAGCCTGGTTCAACTTCCTATACCTTACGCCAACTACTCACAAGTGGTGTTTCAAATACAGTCCAGAAGTGACAAAGAGAGTCATCCCAAGATGGTTTTACGAATAGTGGAACTGTTTTGGCGGAAATATACAAGTTTTCCCAAAAAACTTTGCTGACAAATTCAGTCAGTTTCAGCTAGATCAAGACATATCTTCTCTCCCAGAGAACATAAAGCTATGTAAATATTTTATTCAAAAAAGAATTTCTTATATTATTAGTTGGACTTTCTGTGTTGCAGAATTTGACAGGATCAAGTATCTGTCAAGAGAAGTCCTGATCAAAGGATGGTCTCCAGCTCCAAAATAAGTTGCAGTCATTAACCAATCGATCTCTAGAAGATCTCCTCAGAAATCTTTATCGAAGAATGAACTGAAGATAAGACTACAAAAGTCCTTGTCAGGCTTAGACTCTGAAGATAATGAACAGCCTATAATGAAGCTCCTTGAAGAAGCTTCGTCCTCTCAAAGTGATGATAATGGAGACATGTTAAAACCTAAAGTTTTGGCACAGTCTTATTTAGATCCCTTTTATGATTAATCACTAGTTGAGGGTATTAAAATCCTGCATAACTAGCCTTTCAGATAGAGGCTCATAGAGCTGGAATTATCTAGAAAGAAAAGAAAGAGTCTTAAAGAGATGGAATTTCCTTTTGATTAAATTATTAAGTTGACTCTGTCAGGACCCGCAAAGCATTATCACTAATTATGGCCGACAAAATGGCTGACATAACTTTACCAAAGATAAAGGTGAAGTTGAAGGCTTTCTATCATGAGACAACACATATCCTTGGAAAACCATACTTTCTAATCATAGAAGGAACCCTTGTGCGAAACCAAAGTTGCTAAACATAAAAGCCTCCATCTAATTTCATGTTCACTCGGTGCTAAGACAAAACTTCATTTTTAAAACATCTTTAAGACTTTAATTAACATTATTCATAAAATAGGTTTTAGGGACTTAATTCCCTCATATGTCATATAGCTCAAAGGTTGCTAAGATTAAAATGACCTTTTATCATAGAACCTAGACTATGTGACAATGTCCTTTCACATAATCATAACATTCATAACATAGTCTAGTTTAGAGTACAATTAACGAAACCTTTCAAGAGACACACTTTCACAAGATTATCATTAACTTTGTTCATTAATATATTCATGTTTGTGTACATATGTGAGAAAGCCTTTCACATAAATACCTTTACGCAACACATGTTCAAAAGTTGCTAGTCTTATACATTTCATGCATAATAAGATGTAATGGTGCATATGAGAATTATCCTTTAAATTGACACCATAAGCATATCATATTAATAATTATGTATGGGTAGTGTGCGTGTACATATTAGTCATAATAATGGCATAATAGAAACAACATTTTCATTAACCAAAATTCCTTTCAAGGGATCCTATAACATTTATAATATCCCCAAGTCATGAACAATTCACATAAAAAGCCTTTAAGGATTCTAGACCATACACCCACACTTCATCATAAGAGACATAACCACATTAAACATTCAATAGTCAACTCATATGAAGTGTAAGATGACACATTATTATAGTGGTCACATAGGTAGGGGTCATTCCACAATAGTAATTAATAGCATTCAATAATACATTAGAATCTAAGCTTGATTCCATTAAGATCCAATCAAGATCATAAAACCCACTTTAAAGTCTAAATTGAGAGTTTAGGGAGATCATGGGTTTTTCATGGAATTTCATAGAAAATCATCAACTTTTATTAAACATTAATTCATTATTACAATGACTTTGAAAAAACTTTGACAATGAACCCGTGTGTAGATTGGAGATTGGGAAATTTGATCATTGAAACACTTTGTAAAATCTTTGATAAAACTCCTTGAATGCAATGTTATTCAAGAATCAAGAGTTATCATACCTTATAGATTGAAGAACCAACAAAATTTAAGAAGAAATTAGTTTAAAACTCCTTGCTTGATCTTGACCTTGGCCTCAGCTGGAGTTTTTAGAGAATCTATTTTGGGATGGAAGGATTTAATTTGAAGACTTGAATTCTAATTTGGGGTTTCTATGGTTTAATCATCTTAAAATAACCTAAGATAGGTAAAATAACCCTCCACCATTTAATTATAGCGTGGGTGAATTTACCAATTCACCCCTTAAGTCGCCCAGTTTAGATAGTGTGTAGGTGGCATCCACGACCACCATTTATGAACCATCAATGGATTGATGGTCCCATCCTAGTCATGTGACAATGGTAATTGAGGCTCCTGAATTTGGGTTCTAAGCTCCCACAACTAAGTGTGGAGGCACACCTTATTTCTATGGGGATCTAATAAATTGATGGGGCGTCGATTGGGGTCGTTAGACAAGGTTGTTTTGACATCTTTTTGCCAACATTTGGGTCCTCCTCAAAGATCGTTGGGGTGGTCCTTGGGGAGTAATACCTGGACGTTTTGACCCTAAACACGGCCATTGAGGTACTATGTAACCACCATTCTTTTTAGAATCCAAACGACACTTAAAAACAAGGAAAACATACTAGAACACACTTGCACACAAAAGACTAGTTTCTGGATGTCTTGGTCGTCCATTGAAATTTCATCTTAAAAATCTTTAAACAAACTATTAAAAGTTTTTTATCACCTTATTAAAAATTTATTAACTCATCGAACTCATGTGAGGATCTAGTTGATCATATTTTATTTTGAGGGTCCTTACATTCTTGCTTAACTTTATATCAAAAACTTACCTTGTGTGTGTTGAATTAATAGCTTGTATGACTTAGGAAATGTAATTGAGGCACATCTTTGATATAGACCTTTCTTAACTTTACTTGCATGCCTACCATTCATATTATCCCTAAGACACATAATACGACAAAATACGTTGTTTGATACCAAGTCTTTTGATTCTATGAAAATCCTTAGCTCACTATGTTAAGATGAAGGGTAAGAAAATTGTTGGTTTATATAGCTAAGGATTAAATGATACATTTTTTGGAAAAGAAAATTATAGTTGGACCTGGTCCTTTATGACAATGTGCACCTCAACTAACATTGAGGGTGACTAATTTAGAACTATGCTCGAAACATTGGCCCTGATCCTATTAAGGATAATGTTTACTTTACTCGGATTATAAAATTTAAAATGTGGATGTCTAGTGCAAAGGCATCGAAAAAATAAAATAAATGATAAAAAGAAATAAATGGAAATTATGGAGCAATAAAGGGGGTAAAGAGTCATGAAGTGTGTACTAAGAGATAAGAAAACTATGAAGGAGACTGTTGGCAAATTAATAACTTGTGCATTAGGGAGGTGTAGTCACTAAAATTATTCCCATATATTCATTACCTTACATTAAGTAGTCATTACAACTAAATGAAAGTCCTCATGATTCCTTGAGACGTATAATGCAAAGGTAAGAATACATTATGGGCAAGCTTATGGTATGTTGAGGAAAGTAAGAATTTCTTTTGTGAGAGTGAGTTGTTTGTTTGAAAAATAGGCCTTGTTGATTTTGAAATTTCTTGAGTTAAAGGATTAAATAAACATAAACAAGTAAGGGAATTCATGACATGTGTGGGATTATCTATATGATGTGTGGTATGAGTTTGCATAAGCCCGTAAAAATAACAAAAGAGTCATTGTTTGAGCATGTGTTGAACTTGGTATAATTGTTGTGAATTGTCGTATCCAATTTGAACTACAAGATCGTGATTAAAAATGTTTGGTTGATTTTAAGTTGAGTTGATAAGTCCAAGGATTGGGAAAAAAAAGTTAATCTCCTAGAGATTGTTTAAGGACGAACAAAAGTTTAATTGTGGGTTGGTGATATTAGGCATATTTATATACCTAAGTTGTCAATAATTGCCCATAAAATGCTTGAATTGAGTAACGATTTTGAGTCTATTAGCTCTTTTTGGGTTATACTTGTGATAATTGTATACTTATACACATGATAGTTTCAGGAACTCTCGAAGGATTTGGAGTTATAACAAAGAAAGAAAGAGAAAAGACACGTAAGAAATTGACTAAGTGTGAAGACCCCAAGGCTTGGCATACTGAGAAGCGCATCGCGCTAGCCCACAAAGATCTGCAAAACATTTGGGGCGTACTGCTTGGTGTGATGTGCTAGCCCCAGAAGTACTAAAAGAACACAAGTGGCATACTCAGAAGCACGCCGCACCAGATCTTGGAGTTCATAGGAGTTGTCTTTGCGCACTGCTAGGCGTGCCACACCACAAGAGGAAGTTTTGTGCGCACTGCTAGACGCGATAGAGATGTGACACACCACACTTTTTCCAACTTTTCCAGCTTTTAAACATTAAATAGGATTCCTAATTTGAGTAGGATTGGTTCCTAACTTTTTCTACTGTTATAAATAGATCCTTAGGGCTCCATTATTAGGCTTCGACTTTTTAATTTGTGTGCAAGAGCAAGAATTCAATTTCATAATAGTTATGATCTTTTAAGTCTTCAATTTTTTGAAAATTGCATGAACAATTGTTTTTTGTGGTCTTCCAATAGTATGAGTATCTAATTTCCCCTAGTTCTGGGGTAGTAGCTACGAATAAATTGTTTAATATAATGGGTATATGAATTGATCTTTTGTTGTTAACACAAGTTACTTTTATATGCTTATTTTACTATTTTATGCTTGATCACCATAATATAAACCTAGTGTCTAATCTTAAAATCGAGAATGAGGGATTAGATAGATAAGGGAATGTAGAGAGCTCGGTCCATCCATTATATTAAAGTGATTAGTGTTCAGGAGTAACACCCAGACAAACACCTTGCTTATTTACAAAACAGGATTAAATATAAATTTTCGCTAGTTAGTCTATTTATCTCCGCTCAACAATGTAGTTTGATATCTTATTGGGGTAACAGATGAGAGGTGTGTAGCTCGGATCATACTATCAACCCTATAAATCAGTAACTTGACAACTGAAACATTTAAGACACTTATACGATACATGAGATTCAGTAGATGTTGTAGCCCCGGAATTGCCTTTTACTTGCTTGAAAAATCTGGTCAAAGTTGTTCAGATTTAGTTACGTTTATTTATTTTATAATAAGTAATAGATAACAATGAATCATCAACTCTTTTAATAGTTCTTTTTATTTTTAATTGTAGAATTACATGGTAAATATAAATCGATCATAAATCCCTTAGGAACGATAAATCGTTTCTTAAAGAATCTATATTAATGACCTGACTATGCACACTGGCGTGCATACTGGGGAGCAACACATGAGACGTTAATAATAAGCAAAATGAGATGTTGAAAACACTTTAACTATATGAAAAAATATATGTATTTCAGTCATTTTATATGATCAAGTTGTATTTAAATTCAATTAGTCATCTAAAATCATATTTTTGAGAGTGTCATTGATTCAAGAATTAAATTACAACCTCCATTCGTTTTTATTTGTCATGTTGCACTTTTCGAAAGTCAACTTGATTAACTTTAAAAGGTAAGTTAGATTACATTAATTTGACATTAATTTTTTATTGACAAGAAACTTTGAGACTTCCAGTAAAGCATTAGTGGCATGGGACAAGATTTGTTGGCCAAAAGCAAGTGGAGGATTGACTTTCCTTGATATATTTATACACGGAACGAACCAACAGTTGACAATTTATTGTGGAAATTATGCCAAAAAAGGATAAACTATGGGTTGTATGGATACATAATTACTATAGAAAAAAAGGTGGATGAAATATACAACCTAAAGAAGCTTCTTGGGTGGTACATAAGAAACTAAAGGTTGCAAAAAATTTTCAAGAGGCAAGATTTACTGAAGAGGATATGAATAATACGACAAAGTACAACATATGTAAAGTGTATTAACATATGAGAGGTACAAAGGATAAGGTAGAATGGATATCACTAGTGTGGACAAATTTTGGATCCCCTAAGTGGTTGTTCATCATGTATTTGGCACTTAAAAGAAGACTTGCAACAAAAGACACATCGATAAAGTGGGGAATCCTTCAAGTACTAACTTGTCCCTTATGTCAATTAGTAGATGAAGATCATGATCACATACTTTTTCCAATGTACTCTCACGACAAGAGAGCATCCCCTAGTCGTAACACGGCGTATTTGACCTCTCAGAGGTTTCATAAAATCCATTAACATTTCATGAATATTAAAGCATGTGAAAGTAGCAGAAAATTTAAAAATTATCTTTAGGAATCGTATACTTTATAAAAAATGAGAGTATCTATGAATCTATGTCTCAAACCATGTATAAATTTAGACCTTAATGTCTTTTAATACAACTTAGGGACACACATAAGTGAATAATGTAGGTTCATCCTCGAAACTATGAGGACTCCCCAAGACTTTATTTGGCAAGATCCTTAGAAACCCATCTTCCACGAATATCACATCACCTCTCAAATCCCTACACTTTGGAGAAAATGTGGAAAGAAGGGGTTAGCATGAAAACATACGAATTATGGAAGCATGCATCAACACATGCTTGAAAAGGGACATTTCATTTTAAATCACTCTTTATGCACTTTTGAACATCATCTTGAAAGAGTTGCAGAATCACAAGCCATAAGAAACTCACATATAGTTCATCTAAACACAAAGGATAATAACATCACCCTAACCGTAGTCTCTTAACATAATCACAATGCACATAGCATCTAATATAAGAAATAATACACATGCGTAATCACATGTCAAGATCACAAGATCATAATAAAACAACATAAGTAACTCTAAGTTCTACTTGTGCAATGCATAGATAGGGTTCATAGTCCAATCTACTCTATGTATCACTTTAAGGGAACCAAGATCATACTTAATAACACATTAGTCTCATGTATCACTAATACATATAATAAAGAGGCATTGATAATCACTTATCTCATTTTAATGAAATATAGATCATAACATACACCCAATATTACATGGAACTACACCATAGCTACTTTAGAAGTCTCCTTGTGTGATGTATGAGTGGCATCCCATAATAACTATCATACTATGTAGACCTCCTAGAGTATTTATTAGTCATAGTTAATGCAACACATTCATATCATACATCTTAGTCATATTTCATATAGTTCATATCATGAGCAAACCCATCCCCATAATCTTTTTTCACAAGTTCACTTGTGCAATGTAAATATGATATCCCACACCCACACATATACTAAGCAAACCCATCAAGAACTCATAGTTAGATTCCATGTTATTATCTTTATTCATATTTTAAGCATTCAGGAAACTTTGACATAACCTAAATAGACCATGTAAGCTACATGAAATCCGGTGTCGACCCCTCACACGGAAAGGAGGGTGTCCTAGTTGCCAATGTATGGCATAACATTCATGATAGGATCTAGGTGGATCCACTGGCTACGACTTATGTGGGATTCATATTTAAGAGATATGAATATTTTTACCATAAACCCTCTTTATACTTGATAGTATTCAGTTTCCATCTCATGAGACTATTAATGGAACCTTCCTTCCTCTGGGAATGAACCCCTCTCATGCATATCCTCTTGGTGCTAAGTTCAATTACTCCTTTTAGGTAATCATTAGCCTTTGTTAAGAATTAGTTCATATAGAATACCTTAGGGACTGAATCCCTCATATATAATTTAGCTCAATGGTTACAAGATGATAATGTCCTTCAATGGTTATGATCTCATGTGAGAATACATCTTTCATATCATGGTCGTATAGTCTTCATAGGAATTACCTTAAACTCAACATAACAACAAATACATAGATAACAACTCATGGAGTGTATGAGTCTGCATAATTGTCCTTAAAATGGCACAACAACACAACATTATAATCATAGAAACTTCCCATCTAAAGATATCATAATATGTACATCATATTTCAACTCTTGCACAATTCACATATATTACATTAAGGATCTTAATCACATAATCACATATTCAACCTTCATTACAATATACATGGTTACATTAATCATTCAAGTAGGTCATTCATGTCATGTATAGAGTCGCATTGTCATGACCGGGGAGCACCCGATAGATGTAATCGGCAGCGGCGCCCTCGAAAAGGACTCAGGCAGGCCTCTTAGCAATTGTCATAACATATCGGTCAAAATACGAAAGAATTAAAACTTTTTAAATATTGAGGTTTACATAGACCTCTCACACACTACATATGGAGTTTACTTAGACTCCTCGCATAAGAAGCTTACTTATGTTTCTCATTTAGACAATATAATCAACATATAACGATTTATTCTAACAATACCATCTCATATTAAACCATCTAAAATGAAGTAGAACATTCGGGAATAGCCCTCTACAAATCTATAATTTCCACATAGGGCTTACGACAATATTTTCAACAATAGCAAAGAAAGAATGTCTTTAGACTATAGAATATCCGACTAGGCTAGATAGATGACATCATCCTCGAACATTGAGGACTCACCGATCAATTTGGGAAAGATGTCCAAGGATTCTTCCAATTGACTTTGATACCACAACAACCTGAACCTACATTGTTTGGGAAATGGGAAAATATATGTGTTAGTACATCCACATGTATTTAATATGGAAACATATGGACTTATAATCTTTGAAATCATGCTTAAAAGGATATTTTTTCATATTCATGCTAAGTCACTTTTGAAAGCCTTAATGCACAAATCAGAACATATATCCGCCAATGATCACATATTCATTAAGACAAGTGCATATGCAACACAAGACCAACCTCACCAATAAAGTGAAGTCAACATGATTATTATCAACGTAAGGTCATGTAAACATTAATTGTAGCAAATCAAGATCATATAATCAAATAAACTCCAACGTAATGTCACAACAAGAAAGCACGTACAAGAGTTCACATAATCATGACTGATAAGACTCTTACAAACAATCTCATCCCAAGCATACAAGTGCAATGCTCATGTGAAGTTCCATAACCCCACATAATCAAGTAAACATGGAAAGAGATCATAAGTAATGCCTAACTTCATATAACATAGCTTTATGAGTACTGATCATCATATATAGCAACGTAGGCCAATAACATGTTCATAAGTGAAACTAACATTATATAGGATCATCAACATGTAGAGTCTACATATGCATATCATTTACTTTGTAAGAGCATTAGAACAACCTCCTAGGACTTCCTTCAAGGCCGACCAGTACAATGTGTAGGTATAGTCCCATACCCTTACCTATACTAAAAAGAACTCATTCAGTTACCTTAGTTAGGTTCACTTTATTACATTTATTTTACTTTCGGGAACAATCGCCTTAACTGACAATAGACTATGTGAGATAAACATGCAATCCGGTGTCATGAAACACTATACCAAAAGAAGGTGGTCTACGTACCAAGGTAGGACCATAACAAGAACATAACATCCTAGGTGGATCCACTAGCTAGAATTTCTATGGGGGAAACATTGTTCAAGAACAACGAGGCATACTAGAGGCCCTCTTTATGAACAATTTCATAGTAATCTCCATTTTATAAGAACCATTGTGAACTTACCTTTGCACATTGGGAAGATACACCTATCATAACTAGTTCATTCGGTGCTAAGCTAAAGACTCATTTTGAAATGCCATTAAGTTCTTCTTAATCAATCATAGCTTAATATAGGTCATAGGAGAATAACCCCCATGTATAGCATATCATTTAGCTCATTGGGAATATGATGAGAGCTTCCTTTCATCACAAACCATCTTTAGTGAGATCAACATATCATTATCTTATCATCTAAGGCACACAAGATAAAATATCTTCAAACTTGCATCATGATAGTCTCATAATGATCTCACAATCAACATAATCACAACATTCCATTATAATCATCATGTGACATCCTCCTACTCTAATCACACATAATACTTCAATTGCACAACGTCATTACCAATATAGTCCATCATTATTTAAGTAAAGAGTTCAAGATCACAATGTCTTACCAAATAGCCTCCATAACCTTCATCAAGAATATCACACTCATTACATCACAATTATCCAATATATCACTCATAATCAACATAATATATTTAAATAAACAATAACATAACCAATTCTAACAATCCTAATCATCTTCAAGTCCAATTCATAACTAGGGTTTGTGTAAAGGTTCAAATTCATAGATTTCATCTTAAATTAAGAGAACGATCAAGAACTAGAACAATTAACCTATAATAAATCATATTTAATCATTAATAATCAAAGTAAATCAACATCAAAACCTATTTCAAGACAAATCACGAAATTGGTATGAAACTCATGTTTTTGACATCTTTTGAAATCAATTTGAAAGAGCCTCTTGGGGAAAGAAGTCCAAAGAGTGAAGAGTTGTTAAACCTAAAAGATCCTTGAATATTTGATGGTGAAAACGTGTGACTTTTGATCCTTAGTGAAGCCTGGACCTTGGTCTTCAATGGTGGGTCTTTGGGAGAGAGAAAGTAGAGAGAAGTCGGAGAGAATTTGAGTTTGGGAATGGAGGAGTGATAGGTTAGTTTAATGAGGTTTAGGTCTTATATACTCACTTAAAAAATAACTTAATTAACCATGCCCTAGCTCCTAATTAATTATTCTAACCAACTAACTATTTAAGTCACTAATTAAAAACTTAAAAATGAAAACAGACCCTCAACTTATGAGACCCTGACCTACGGTCCCGTAGGTCCATCGACAGCCCGTGCTGGCAAGGCATCATTTGGATCAGAGGCTGATCTTTTGGACCAGTTTTGAAAATTTTCTAAGAGTTTAACCACGATTCCATTGACGGCTAATCGTTTGGCTCATGGATGGCAGCTTTCTGGGTCAATAGGAAGGGTCCTCTCCAAGGACCCTTAGGGTTGTCCTTGAGGAGTCATACCTGGATGTTTCGACCCTAAACCAACTCTTCCATATATTTCATACCTTTTTACAAATTTTTATTAGACTCTGACTCCTAAAACCCATTGAAACATTCCAAGGCAGACTAGTGCACATTTTACAATTCACCGGACATCATGGACGTTTCTTGACGTTTTGACTCTAACACTTGCTAAATGTTTCACATACATTATTTTAGGCGTACAAACAGTTTTACAAGTATTAGTTCATCATTTGAGGCTCTATATTAGGTCATGGACTTCTGGAGTATTACATTATCCACTCCCAAGAACATTCGTTCCAGAATGACACTAAAAATCTTTTGTAGGGGAAATAGGGAGACTCAAAACTGGCAGCCCACCCAAAAACATATAAACAAAAAGAGTTACAAATAAAATCAACATACAACCAAGGTATTTACACATAGCAACTCAAATCACAATCTACAACATATAAGAGCTCAACATAACAATATGAGGAGCTACCTTCTCAATATAAACATGGGTTCAATATGATCATCAAGTCACTAATGCCTACCTTCTTTCGAAAATACATTAACATGTTCAATACTATTTCATGAAGGCAATTATTCACAAAACACAAATAAGTAAAAATTAAGCAAAAAGAGCATTTTCACATGAAAACTCATTTTAACATTAACCTTTTACAATAACTATGCATATTTTAACGAAATAAGAAAAATTCAATTTTTAGTCATTATTTTCATTATTAAGAGGAATGACTAATCTTCATTAGGAAAAAGTTGAGGATAACAGGACTTTATGTCGGTCTCGACCTCCCTTATTGCTCCCTCAACTTGGTGGTTTCTTCATAGGACTTATACGGAGGCCACCTCTTTGTTCCTTAATTTCTTGACTTGGCAATCTAGACTTTCCACCAAAACCTCTTCATAGGATAGGCTCTAATCCACACCTAACCCTTCAATAGTAAAATTTGACACGTGGTCGCCAATACACTTCTTAAGCATGGAGATATGAAATACCGGATGAACCAAAGCTATTTCAGTAGATAGCCTCAACTCATATGCAACTTTGTTGACCCATTGTACCACCTCATAGAGACCCACATACCGTGGACTTAACTTCCTCTTTTTACAAAATATCATCACCCTTTATTAGGCAAAATCTTCAAATACACCATATCACCTACTTCAAATTCAAGGTCACTTCTTCTTTTGTCGGCATATGATTTTTACCGACTAGTGTTTTGAACCTATCCCTTATCACTCAAACCTTCTCCAAAGAATCATAGATTATTTCAGGACCAAGGAGTGAAGACTCACAATCCTCAAACAACCTTACTGAAGATCTACACGTCTACCATAGAGTGCCTCAAAATATGTCATGGAAATACTCAAACAATAGCTATTATCATAGGGGAACTCAATCAACAGTAGGTGATTGTCCCAATTCGCTTAGAAATCTATTACACAAGTTCTGAACATGTGTCCTAGGGTCTGAATAGTACGTGACGCTTGACCATCCATTTGGGGATGAAAAGCGATCTTAAGCTTCACTTTGAGTACCCAACCCTTTTTGAAAAGACCTCCAAAAACGAAAAGTGAATTGAGCACCTCTATCCGATATAATGGACAAAGGGATCCCATGAAGTCTCACTATCTCATCAATGTATATTCTTGCATAATCCTCCGGTGAATAAGTATGCTTGACGGGGATAAAGTGAGTGGATTTTGTCAATCTCTCCACTATAACCCAAATTGAGTCATTTTCCTCCGAGTTCCAGGCAAACTAACAACAAAGTCCAAATTAATTTCTTCCCACTTCCAAGTAGGAACACCCATTTCTTGAATTAGACGACTAGACTTTAGATGCTCAACATTAAATTGTTAGTAATTTGGACACTAGGATACAAACTCTGTTGTATCCCTTTTCAAACCATCCCTTTAATATACCCCTCTAAGGTCATGATACATTTTGGTAGCACTCGAATGAATAGAATATCGGGAACCATGAGCTTCTTCCAAGATCCTTCCCCTAAAATAATTAATATCCGGTAAACACAATCTACCTTGGTACCTAAGCTCCCAATCTCCCCCTTGGGAGAATGACTCATTGAACTTGCTAAGTACCGACCAATTTTTTCAACTCCATCAATAGCGGATCAAGATGTTGCTTAGAATTCACCTTAATCAATGAAGAAGAGTCAGAGTTATTATGAACCTTAAAACCACCATTTGGGGAATCTTCCAACCGAATACCCAATCTAACAAACCTATGAACATATTTCACTTGGTCTTTCTTACCCTCTTCCACATGAGACACAGTACCCATGGTCATAGGCCTTAGAGAATCCACAACCAGATTGTCCTTGCCGCGGTGGTAGAAAACACTTATGCTGTAATATTTCAATAATTTCGACCATCTTCTTTGTTGGAGATTCAACTCCTTTTAAGTAAACACATATTGATGACTCTTGTGATCAGTATACACATCCACATTAACACTATATGATAAAGCCTCTATATTTTCAAAGCAAACACTACGACTGCTAATTCAAGATAGTGAGTTGGATAATTCTTCTCATGTACCTTGAGTTGTCTAGAGGCATAGGGTACTACATTCCCATGTTGCATAAGTATACAACCCAAACCCACTCGTGATGTATCACAATATGCCACAAAACCCTTGGTACCCTCTGTTAAAGTCAACACTTGAGCGGAGGTAAGCCTATCCTTCAAAATTTGGAAGCTTCTTCCACATTCCTTTAATCACTCACTTTAACACTCTTTTGGGTCAAGGTAGTTAAAGGAGAAACAATGGACGCAAACCCATCCACAAACCTCCTATAGTACCCGGATAAACCCAAGAAACTTCCAATGTCAGTTGGAGTCAATGGTCTAGGCTAATTTTTAGCCGCCTCAGTTTTATTTGGACCGGCCTATATACCCTCACTTGAGATAATATGACCAAGATATGCCACCAATCTAAACAAAATCTCACACTTACGATACTTGGCAAATAGTTGGTGTTCCTTAAGGACTTGTAATACAACCCTCAAATGGTCCATATATTCACCCTTATTCTTCTAATATAACAAAATATCGTCAATGAAGACAATCACAAAAGAATCTAGGTAATTTTGGAACACCCTATTCATAAGGTCCATCAAAGCCGTAGGGGCATTCGTAAGACCAAAGGACATCACTAGGAACTCATAGTTCCCATATCTAGTTTGGAAAGCTATTTTAGGTAAATCCTCACCTCTCACCCTTAGTTGGTGATACCCCAACCTCAAGTCAATCTTAGAAAAGTATCTAGACCCTTGGATTTGATCAAACCAGTCTTCAATATGAGGGAGAGAATACTTGTTCTTAATGGTAACCTTATTGGGTTGAAGATAATCAATACACATCCTAAGGGACCCATCCTTCTTCTTAACAAATAACATCGAAGCTCCCCATGGAGAAATACTAGGTTGAATAAACCCTTTTCTAATAAGTCTTTAATTTGAAGCTTTAACTCTTTTAATTCCACCAGAGCCATCTGGTAAGGAGAGATTGAAATGGAATTCGTATACGGTAACCAATCAATACCAAAGACTATTTCTTGATCGGAAGGAATTCCGGGAAAGTCATCGAGAAAGATTTCTGGAAAGCCCTTCACTACGGGGCCTACTCTATAGAAGGACTGTTAGGCTCACGATCTTTGACTCTTACAATATGGTAAAAAAACCCTTAGAGATCGCTTTACAAGATTTTAGATAAGAAATAATACGGCCCCTAGGAATTGAGTCACCCCTTTACACTCTAAGATGGGCTCATTAGGAAAATTGAACTTGACTTCCCTTGTTCAACACTCAATGGAAGCAAAACAAGCATGCAACCAATCCATTCCCAAAATTAAATTAAAATAAACCATATCAAGTTCTACCTGATCCACCCATGTAACTCTATTGGGCAAAGATATAGCACAATCCTAAAGACTCTTTTAGCCATAATGAAGTCACCCACCGGATTTGTAACCAAAAATGGTTCAATTAAAATATCGGGTAAAACATCAATTTTTTTAGCTACTAGAGGAGTTACAAATGATAAAGTAGCACCGGGGTCAAGTAAAGCATAAACATTAACAAAGAAGATTTTCAACATAACGGTGACCACATCGGGAGATTTCTCTTGCTCACCATTAGAGTTGAGAGCATAAAAGTGGTTCCTCTTTGGAGTATCGGAACTAGGACCGCTTGCTTGAGCTGGACCACTCGCCTTCTCTTGAATCCTCAAATTAGGACAATACCTCACCTTATGGACACTCTTGCCACACCCAAAGAAATTCTCTGTCCCAACTAGACACTCACCCCAATGCATTTTACCACACTTTGCACAAGTAGGTTTCTTGCTAGGCGAATTCCCACTTCTTCCCTTTTGAGACTCAGGGTTAGACACCCTGTCCTTGTTAGCCTTAAGGGAATTGGAATGGATTGGTTTGAGACCGTCTTCCTGAACCTAGGCTTGTCTTAAATTTCAAGCCTGCTCTTTGAAGTACCTCCCTCATATGACTTGGCCCTCTTAAACTCCCTATTCTTCCTCTTCTGTCTAGTCTCCTCCACTTGTTGAGAATGAACCATCAAACGAGAGATATCTAGTTTATCATGTAGCAACGCTGAACGACAATCATCATCAAAGTAATCAGATACTCCAGTGACAAGCGACTAATCTCATCCATGGGCTTTGATACAAAGGAAGGAGCATAGTTGTAAATCTAGTGAACTTTAAGGGGTACTCTTGCACACTCATACCTTCTTGAAGAAGGTTGATGAATTCTTCCGCTTTTGCCTCTTTTTTCTCCCTAGGAATGAACCAATCAAGGAAAACCCTTCTAAACACCTCCCAAGTTAAAGGATCCGCTCTCAATGCCCTATTGTCTCTCCATTGGGTATACTAAATTTGAGCCACATCCTCGAGTTGATAGAAAGCTAGCTCGACCTTTTCATTTGAACTCCCTCCCATATCATAGAGAATCTTATAGACCTCATCAAAAAAGTCTTGGAGATATTCATTCACCTTACACCAAAAGAACATAGGAGGGTTCATCATTGTGAAGTCCCTCAAGCGAGAAGCCATGGTATTAGAATGTTGTTGAACACGAGGTCCAACCTCCCTACTTGCTTGATCTGTCATGGCTTTAGCTTGAGTAGCTACCGCATTTGCTTGGGTAGTCTTACCTTTAGCCGAAGTCACAAATACCGACCTTATCTCTCCATCCGTCATAGGTGGAGGAATGACCGGAGCTTGGTCTTGTGAAGGTAGTTGATGGCCTTGTGGAGGAGCTTGGTTGTCTTGTGAAGGATCTCCCGCATTATCCAAATCTTCCTCCACTCTCCTTGCAGTCATCATTCTAGTATTCATCTCCTATATCCACAAGAAAAGGGTTAGAAGAAAAAGGACAGATAGAGTTTAAACTCTTAAGGCACGACTTTCAAGATTACAAATAAGTGAGAATTCCTAAGCATGACATAGCCTCTCATTCATAAGTGTGGCGCACTTCTCACCCATGAACAAGAGTCTACTTAGACGTGGTATAGTGAGACATCAATTTTAAGATTATTTCAACTTCATCCTCTGATACCAAGTTTGTCGCTATTAGGGAGCACCCCTTAGACGTAACTGGTGTCGTCTTCCTCGGAGAGGACTTAGATAAGCCTCTTATCATTTGTCATAATCTATCATCGGTCAAAATGTGGAAGAATTAAAACTTTTTACCTAGACCTCTCACATACTACATCTGGAGTATACTTAGACTCCTTTCATAGGAAGATTACTAAGCTTACTGAGACTTATCGTTTAGACAATATAATCAACATATAATGATTTAGTCTAATAATACTATCTCATATTAAACCATATAAAATGAAGTAGAACTGGCACGACGCAAAAGTACACCCTAGGAGAAGGAAGAACTCTTGAGTTGTCATAAGGCGTACTTGACCCTTCAATGGTCTTGTACAAGCCTTTTAGCTATAATTCATTACTTAACATATGAAAAGTAGCGCGGAATTATAACTTTTTACAAGAATAATAATATGAAACAACTTTTATAATATACTAAGGAATAAGTCTCTTCATCCAAACCAACTTAAAGACACAATTTAAATATCCTAGGGTCACGAACCTTTACATTGAAAGAAAATACATAATATGTCTTATAGAAGGCTTAATGCAAAACTAAAGAAACATAGACTATGTCCTCGAATATATGAGGACATACCGAGTCTTGAGAGAGTCAACTTACCAAGCTTCCGTTCTAAAGTTCCACTTGCCTCCAACCGATACTTATAGAGTATAGAAAAGTATGGTGTTTAATAAAAACATTGTAATATGTATGGCATTATGGAAAAACACATATAAAAGGGACATTTTTGTTGAAATAAAGCTTTCATGCTATGTAAGTATAACCTTCATGAATATATTAATAAAACAACATATAAATCATCATTTAGCTCATAAGGTAAAACTTCCATAATTTTAACACAAGACTTTACAGTGAATTAATAAAACCTTACATTGAACTATTTTCATAAGAATTTACACTGCACTCATTTCCCTTGAAGTTTCCCTATCCAACATTATCCTATGACTCACTAAGGTAACACATGAAGAAATTTCCCATACAATCCCTTCAATACATACGAAAGTGATCCTTAAGACTACCAACAATAAGCTTACTTCACACGGGTAACAAGCCCACACTTAACATCAAAGACACTAGAGGAACATACTTATATTTATGGAGTTCACATAAGAACCCTTCTCCAACACAACCCTAAAGTTACACATAGTGAAATGTGAAAGTAGCATCCCATACTACTACTCCCACCAAGTGATCCTCGAAGGTTCCCTTAGATTTGGCATACCGCATTAATCATTCATAAATTTCATCATATAAGACATAACTTTAACATTATTTCTTGACATTAGACATTAAGTCACATAACTTCATTTACATCAAATACTGACCCATTCATACATTTCCAATTAAGGACACACCAAGACTCCCTCCAAATGCATACTTGTGCAACGGATAGATAGCATCCCCTACCACCACCTATCCTAAGTAGTACACCTTTTGTAAGACTTAGTTCATTACATTCTTTTGTGGGGGCGAGCTTGAACCGGTATAGGCTAAGAGCTTGACATGGAATCCCGATATTAACCCCTACTGGATGAGGGATCCCCACTTGCCTAGGGTAGGGTCATTCTTGAGCCTTTACATGGATTCTACATTAGCTACTCCTATGCGAGCCCATAGTTAAGGGATGAGGATATTGCTTCTATGTAACTTATTCTCTACTAACGAGGAGTACTTATCTTAAGAGGTACACTGGACACAACATCTCAACATAAGTAGTGTTATCGCCCCTTCTTCAAATCATCTCGCTGCCAAGGATAACTCCCCCATGGAGTCTTAAACATCCATTACTATAGGTTAACGGATAAGTATTCAACACCACATCTCAATTCACAAAGGGTATCCATCCTCCAACCTAAAATAGCAAGCTATTGAGAATAGTGAGGCTGCTACTAAACACTTCATGTCAACTCACGAAGAGTGTTCACCCCAAATATCCCATTATTATACTATAGGAATAGCAGGGGTGGTCTAGACACTTCATCTCTACTCACGAAGAGTATTCACCCTAAAATCCCCCATTCACATTTATTAACTTAATTAATTCATTCAAAGTGAGTTAGTGAGTACATGTGAGTACACCTTTCACATAATCACCATTTTCATAACATTGACTCGTAAACATACTCATACCTTCATTCATCATATATCACACGGTTTCATGCTTCACATATACATATACTTCACTAAGACATAGTTTCTACAAGATATACAATTCAAGCTTCATAAAGCATATAAACATGAACATCATAATTATCACTTTACTTCACATACTAAGCCTTCAAGGTCGTACTCGCTATACACATATAAATACATACTCATATACTTCAATTAAACACCGCTAGCAAAGGTGGACCATACAACTCATGAGCATTTCATTATAAGAGATAAATAATATAACCAACTTACCATTCTTCATGATTTCACCACCTTTTCTCAATTTCTCCAGTAATTCATCATAAAATAGCATCTAAGGCATTAACTAATCATAATATAAAATAAATAAACACAACTCTAATATTTTCTAACATTTTCAAGATATGTACAGTAAACCCACTTCATAAGCTAAAAGTTGGACATATGAATGAGCATCGGTTCATTGGGATTTCGATATTAAAATCATGAACTATTACTAAGAACAACACATTTTAATCATTAACACGTTTTCATGCTAAGGATCATGTTTAGAGTAAAAAATAGAAGATGTTGGAGTTTGAAAACCCGTTTTGAAAACTCTTATGAATGGCTCCTTGAATGAAAGAAAGTTCAAGGATGAACTACTATACCTCAATGTGAAGCAATCCACGAAATTTTGATGTATAAAACGTCCAAAACCTTCACTTCTAGCCCTTCTTTAAGTCTAGCTTCTATAGAGTTTAAGAGAGTTCTTTCTTGAGGGAGGGGTTTTGATATTTGAAAAAATGGTCTTGTCTAGGTTTAGGAGTATAAACTATCTTAAATACCTTAAATACCCTAAATTAATCATCCATGGTTCATAAAAGACTTGGGGATAGTTTACTAAAACACCCTAAGTTGAGTCGTGTCTTGACAGCTTTTGCAGGTGCCAAACGACGACCCCTAGCTACTTGGCGTCATTCTGGGGCATCGCTTGGTTCAAAGGATGGTTCATGGGGGTTAATCTCCCACTACTAAGGTTGGATATATGCCACAAGACGACGGGGCATCGACTGGTATACAGTCCGTAGGTTAAGAGTCGTAGGTTGCATAGTTTTGTAGATTCTGCCTTATAGTTGGGGTCCTCTTCTAAAGTCTCTCGTGGGTTATAGGTGGAGTCAGACCGGACGTTAAACCCCTGTACATGTTCATCTATGTTTTAGGTCCATACCACATCAATTTGTACTCCTAACAACACTCAAATCATGTCAAGGCACACAAGAACATACAAGAGCAAATAGAACTCTAGTTATTGAATGTTTTGGTCGTCCCTTGACGTTTGACTTCCAAACTCATCCAAACATTACGCACTACCTACTAACACCAGAATTAACCATTTAAGAACCGAAAAATCTCATGACACACATGTTTTAATATAGTTTCACCTAGTTTATTTTTAGGGTCATTACAAGAACATTCCGGCATAGCCCTCATACGAATATAAAATTACCAAATAGGGCTTGCAAAAGTATCTCAAACAATAGGAAAGAAAGAATTTATTTAGACTATAGAAAATCCAACTAGGCTAGATAGATTACACTATCCTCGAACATTGAGGACTCACCGACCAACATGAAGGTGTCCAAGTCTTCTTCCAATTCACTTTGATAACTCAACAACCCCAACCTACATTGTTTGGGAAAAAGGAAATAATATGGGGTAGTACGTCCACTTATACTAAGCATGGAAACATACACACATATAATCTTTGAAATCTTTCTTAAAGGGACATTTTGTTCAAATTCATGCTGAGTCACTTCTGAAAGCCTTAATGCACAAATGAGAACACATACAAACCAATGATCACATATTCATTAAGAGAAGTCCATATGAAAACACAGGACCAACCTCACCAATAAAGTGAAGTAAACAGGATTATCACCAAAAAAAGGTCATATCAACATGAATAGCAGCATATCAAGATCATATAACCAAAGAAAGTCCAACAAAATGTTACAACAACAAATCATTTATTTGATTAATTAAATGAATAAAACATTTTCAATTGACTAGTTGATAACAGAACCGTTTAAATTATTTAGTTGAGAATAACCGAAACATTTCAATTTTCTAGTTGATTAACCCGACCCGACTTGGATCCGTGCATACCATTTTATTTAAATCTTTCCCGCTTTTATTTGAATTTCCCACCGTTTTGAAATGTCTATTCTTAAAGGTTGAAACTTTCAGGAACAGCCAGGATCATTTGAAAGGTTGCAAACTTTCATTATTGGTCGTGTGGATTCTGAAAGGGTTGCAACCTTTTAGAACTTGTTCCTCTTGCCTATAAATACTATTTATTCTTCAGAAATATTCCTAAAGAATTTTTCTTATTTCTTCTTCTTCCTTTGCATAAAAAGTTTCTTTCTGTACTTTAATGTTGTTGAGTGGTTCCCTGACACTACAGTTTTTGGTATGTTTACTCTGGTGATTGATCATTTTATCCTGAGGGCACTAGTTACTTTGTTGGAGAATTGGTACCTTGGTGTTAGGAAAATAGTTAAGGTGGTTGTTGAGTGGGCAATCAGTGTCATGTTATGATCTGCATGAGTTATCTTGTCGAGCCTGAGATATAGATTTGCACTAAAAAAGAGAGAGTCGGTATATATAGACATGTGATTGCTTGATCTAGAATTGTCTGCTTCTATACAACAATTGTTAGCGTGTCACTGTAAGATAAACAACAAATTTAAGTTGAGGGCGTTGATATACCGTGACTTTACTGTATGTTTAATGCACTTCACTTAAGATATGTGTGTGTCTAGATACATTTTGTAAGATTTTGATGGTTTTGTATCATGTTTTGCAGAAAAAATGCTTAGGTGCGGAATTAAAGAGAAGCTAAAGACATGCAGAAAAAGGCATCCACGTAGGCAATCGATGGATCATAGATCCATTGACGCCCTGCAGACGGGTATCGTAATTGAGCAGCCCAAGCATTGGATAAAATCTGGGAAATATGACCAAGTATGGAACCACTGCGAGCATTGACGGTCCATTGATCAATTGATGGACCGTATTGTTAATCCATAAAATGGTACTGCGAGAGTTCTAGTACCTGATTTTTGAAGATTCGAAGTATGGAATCACGGAGGGGCATTAACGGACCGTCGATTGATTGACAGACCATACTGGTGGTCCGTCATTTTATTCAGAGAGGTTATATATTGGATGCTGAAATATTTTCTATGTCCCGGTTGACGAAAGAGACATATGAATCGTAGATTCATAGACAGTTCATAAGTTGGTCTTATAGATTGAAGAGGCGTGTCCGAACAAAATTTCCTTATTTTATTTCCTTTTCCATTAGGAGTTGGTTTATATATATATATATGTCTTCTATTATTATTGTTCTACTTTGAGACTTTGTAGATTAATTTTGCAAACCGGCGAACCTATTGGTTTTTTAAGTTAGTTTTGAAGATTTTGGTGTTGATACTCAACTTGCTATTCCGGGTTTATTATTCTCATTATGTAAGTTCATAATTCTTTCATCTAAAATAATGCATTGTGTTCTTGTGATTATGGGTAGCTAAACTTCACAACTAGAGCTTTGGGAAACATGAGCGGTTAAGAACGTATGAATAGTAATTAAGCAATCTTTGAATAGTGTTTTGCATGAATTGATAATTCTTTCATTTAGAAATCCTTTTAGTGGTTGAAAACATTAAAACTCGCATTGTTTCTACATTCCGGACCAAGGATATAGTTATTAAGAAAATAATATTCAACTTAGATTTAGTGTGATACTATTTAATAGTCTAGCGTCGATTGGTCCGAGGGTGAAAAGTAACTCATACATCGATACTATGTCTAATATGAGGTAAAGGTAAGGGTTAGTAAATAATCCACACGTAGCTGGACCAAGGTGCGTGTTAAATTCTCTAGATTCCGGACCAATGATTTAAAGATACACTTTGCATGTAATACAATCAGAAGGTATTGCTATTAATAGGATTACCGCGTTATGAACTTGTGCGGAACCCGTACACCCTAGCTATTTTCTCATCTTTTAGTAGATAAATTAATGGAAAACGTCAAAAAAAATTTCATCGACGACTTCTGTACGTGGTGATCATGTGGAAATATCAATTCAAGTACTAGAAAATGAAAAAACAAAGAATTTGACTCTATTTCACCAAGAAAGAAAGGAAAATAATTAAAAAGATATCAACTTAAGTTTTAATGATACTTAATTTAAGTTTCAAAAGTAATCACATCTTAGCATTTTTTTCACACCTAACATGCCTCCGAGTGAGTGACCACACACTTTCTACAACCTCAACCGCGAACGGTGTGTTTATAACACTTTAAAAAGGTTCAAAGGGGTAATAGGACCCCATAAAGGAAAAGTGTGTTCCTGTAACTTCGGTCATAATTTGTTTTGTTGTAGTTAGGGAAGAAAAAAAGAGTCAAATGAATGTAATTTGATAAGTTAAAATAAATAATATTACCTATTATTTGACAGTAATTTCGTATTACCTATAACTAACAAAATTGAATAATCTTCGATAGGAAGAGGCGAGCTAAAAATTATGTGGGTTAAAGGTTCAACCGCGCGCCTAATTGTCACCCCTATCTGTATAACACCAAAACCATGAATGAGAGGGGAGACATTCATAAAAAGAAGATAAGTCAAGAGTAGAAAAAGAACTTAAGTCATTCAAAAAGTTCAAAAAAGACATGATGTTTTTGAAAGATGAGAACACTTCAAAATAATTTGATGGAATGTTATACAAATGCAAACTTGAAGGGGAATAGGTACCAGATGCTACACTGTTTTAGGTCCCCTTTATGACTAATTTTGGCATATCTTATCATGAAACTTCAAATGTAAAATCAACTGAATGATTCAACATCCATGCAAAAAAAAGATACTTTAACGAAGATTCCCAATTAAAAAATTGATGTCAATTTCTTTAAGCTTCAATAGTGCATATCTAAGGAAAGTATTGGTATGTAAAGATGATGGTAATTGAAATTCAACATTACTAGGAGACACAAAAGGATAAAGATCCTTCAATGCGAGATTTTTTTCATCCAAACTAATTGTGATAATGGAAGTTGGTTTATTATACAAGCTCTTATGTCCAATTTTCTTCCATGTACTGATGTCCCAGACCGCAATCAATGTCTTATTGCCTTCTTTATTGACACATGCTTGGATAGTTACACAATGTTTTCAATAAGAAAAATTATAGATTCTCAATTTAGTAAGTTCATTAATTAAAGCGAGACTTCAGAAAACCTTTCGGAACAGTAGTGAACAAAAATTGTTTTGTCCCATCTTTAGAGAACCTGCAGAGCTCAATATTCACATCCTTCTACATGGAAGACATGATGTTATAAAGTCAACATATAAATGGATAACCAATTGTCTACATGTAAGACATCATATTATTCATAACTTACTGCATTTCCTGACAAAGTTACTAGAATACTGTCCCTTTGTGTTCTCCATATTCTGGCGGCACCATCTGTGGACGTGGAAGCTAAGAACTCTTAATCTAAGTTGTATATATATAATATGAAAAGACATTAAAATATTGATCAAGAAAAAACACTCGAATTAATGAAAGTATCAAAGTTTCCAGACCATAAAATTTAATGTCAAATTAATGTAATCTAATTTAACTTTGAAAATTAATCAAACTTACTTTCAAAAAGTGCAACATGACAAATAAAAATGAATAGGAGAGTAATTTCATGCTTGAATTGATGACAATCTTAAAATACTTATATAGTTGACTAATTGAATTTAAATATAACTTGATCTTATTAAATTACTGAAATACACCTCTAGATTTTCATAGAGTTAAAGAGTGATTTTAACCCTTCTTTTAGCTTATTATTAAGTGTCGCATGCTTCAACAAGAGTGTGAGAAAGTTTCTTATGCCATGTGGCAGATTGAGTGTATAAAAGTTTAGTTAGTCAAGTAGAGGGTGGGTCTTTTTCAGTCTTTCAATAGAAAGTGGACAAAATTAATAACTTTTGTCATGTTTAGAGATATCTTCGATACATTTCTTAAGAAAGGAAAAAAAGAGTCAAAATTAAATACACATGAACTATCATTCTTTTTGAAAAGTTTCACACTTCGATTGTTAATTGTTTTGTTTTTCTATCTAAATTATCACGTATATATGTATTAAAACACATCTAGTTGAATAAATAATGAGAGTTAAAATACAAATAGGAAATAAATCATAGTTTAGGACATATGCAATGCTAAGAGGTGGTTTAACGTGATTGTAATAGTCCATAATAAAAAGACAATATTGATAATTGAGATGTAAAACTCGTAAGAACATGATAGTTTCAACATGATTTTTATTGTTAACTCAAATAATAAGATAAAGTATTTATTCAAAAGTTTCATACTATATTATATATACACCTTTTTTAGGTATATGTATTTGGTATGAATGAAATTATCATCCCTAGAAAGAATATTTTTCTCCGTACAAAACACCGTCAGGTGTGGTATATTTGAGTACATTTAGTGACTCTCTGCCCTCCTTGACATTACATTAGGTCTTCCACTTTTTTCCCCTATCTTCAACATCCTACCTTTCTCTCTTCTTTCCTTTGATTCCTTTCAACCATTGATGCGACTTTCAACCGTGCAGCTTTTTTATTTTTCACTTTCTTTCTTTTCCCATACATTTCATTCTTTTTAATTTCACAAAGTCACATCCTCTTTTTTCACATTTCTTTTCTTTTCAACACCAAACTCTTTTCGTACCCATTTTCTTTAGATTTTCTCTTTCATAGCCACCCTGAACATATGTTTTTCCATGCGTCGAGGTACACAATACTCGATGTCAGTTCAGGGCCAAGAATGATATCACATTAGTTTGCATTACGCACCCTCAACATAGGCTTTTGGCCTAAGTCGAGGTGCACATGTCCAAGGAGGAACTGGGGCCAAAACATTAGATTCTTGAATGGCGAATAGGGTGTTAGAAAGAAATGGACTATTTTAGGCTCAAAGTATTTGAATCAAAGGGAATAGTCACTTCATTTAGTAGGACTCTTTTAGGCTGATTGTGGACTATTCTTAATAAGGTCCTATCATAATTTCCTAGCCTCTAGAGTAGATTATCTTAGAAGAAGTAACCAGACAAGTTCTATTTTTGCAACAATTGTTGAACAATCAATTATTCTCGCACTCACTTGCCACATCGATCAATTAATAGGTTATCAAATTACCCGGCTCATGTTTTAGCTTTTGGTCATGCAGTTCGTGCATTATCATGTCATATTTAGAGCCAACAAATTCAACTTATCTTAGCCTACAAATTCAAGCACATATTACAACTTTTGGATGGGTCTCATTTTTCATAAGTCATCATGCTTTAATTTTTCTTGCTTATACACCTACAATCCTAATTCATGTTGGTTCAACATAAACATTCTCTTGGGGATAAAAGAACAAAGATAAGAAAACCCCAAGAGAGGATTGTAAGTTGGGTTACTCAGACTTTACCCTATCACTCCTAATCTGTTTATCCCACCCTAATAAAAGAGAGTGCAATTGTCCCTAGTGCACAAAAAAATAAATAGAGTAATGGATTTGGTGAAGCAAACTTTTGGTGCAAACCACCGAAGACCTATCAATAAGAGGGTGGGTTCGGTTTCCGATAGCCGCTGGATCAATAATTGTGTAACCCTTGGTAGTGCCCTCATAACCAAGGATGACACCATCAGTAGTGCCATCTTCTAGTATGTCTGCACCATTATTAGTGCTCACGTCTCAACTTACAAGCCTAGAACTCGATGCCCCAATAGCATCCTTATGCACCCTACTCTGATGCATTTGTTCATATTGTATAGAGGCCTTCTTATCCTGCTCCTCCTTCTTAAGATCCCTCTTATTGGCATAAGCCTCATCAATGGCCTCAACAGGGCTGATAGAACGGTGCCGCTTGCCACGAGCATGGGTGGGATCGGACTATGTCTTTGTTGGTGTCTTAAATAAGGCCTCAATGACGGTATCCTCGTACAACTCCATTGGTGAATGTTCTGGCTCATCCACACGCATATCAAATATATTATCTACATGAGCTGGAAGACTCGCCAACTCCGTCCAAATGGTGGCAAGGTCCATGTTGGGGACTGGTTGTGCCAATACTCTCAACTCAAACGAGTCTTGGCATTTGTGGAATGCCTGGATCTGCTGCTCTATCTGCTTAGCCATCCTTTTCTCTATTCGGGTCTTAGACTCTATTATGGATTCCAACATCCACGGCTAGATATGATCATGCAACAAAGTGTCCATCTAAGATTTTAATTTTTTGACTCTAGCCAATGGGATAACAACACCGGTTGCCGGTGGTGTGGATCTAGATGAGCTGGGGTGGCCTACTAGCGGCATGAAAAGAGGAGGCCAAAGTAGTATCGGTGTTATCTAGTATGATGGGATCATCGACCTGTGCATGCTCCACCTTATCTACAGGATTTGCACCTAAGGAAGGGACCTCAACCCGAGGCTCTTGCGTGGTGCCTCAACATTAGCCTTTTCTTTGATGAGGCCTATGTCCAATGTCCCGGTCGAGTATATCAGTTTATCACTGTCCCATATTAGCACTCCAGAGTCTCTACACGAATGAAAAATCAAACAAACAAAGGGTAAGTCATGAAGTTCTTAAATAATCCCTTGTGAATCTCTGCCAGAATCATTCAAGCAAAATCAATCTCCAACCTGGCTAATAACGCTGCAACCAGACAGCCCTGTCCCATGTGAGTTGGTTGTCGACCTTCGTGGGTGAGACTCTATTCTGCACCAATAACTAGAAGAATTTGGCCAGATGTTTTACCTTGGATTTTAGGATGCTCCCTCAGGGTGATTTGACCCACTCAGCATCCTCGCCATCCGCATCAATATATTGGGCTAACCACAAATTAAACGAATCCTGCTTCTCATCACTCCTCTGAAAGTCACCACCCGAATTATGTCCCACTTATAATTGAACTCTACTGTGTTTAGGGCTCAATATAGACCAGTGCTAGGTCCGTATAAAAATCGTCGGATGGTGGCATGTGAGACGACCAGTCAACAACCTCCGACCATGGTGGATGTGAGAGGTTCCTATTTTGCGGTCTGGATTGCTTGGGAATCAAGCCTCGCAGAGTAGCAGCACAGGAAGCATAGAACTGCCGCGTAATGTCTTCACTATATGTACCAAGGTCCCGCGCTATCCAGTCGCACTTGTGGACGTTTAACAACCGTTGTACCTACAAAACTATACGTCATCTCTTTGTGAGGACTCAAAGCTCCTCAGTGATTAAGCGGAACATCATCTCCTTATCACTTTTCATCTTGGCATCCTCAATAGATCTTTCATTGATCCTCGAAATACCATCAATTTGGATCGCCGGCCATTGGATGAGGGTCATCGTTTCTTTGTGTTGGTGCTACTCTCGAGATAGTTGTATGATCAGCCGAGCCTTCTTGTTGATGGTGACATGACCCTGTGGATCTTTTGGGGCTGGAGCTTGAAGCATGGTCCTACTCGAAACCTGATGAATGGTCAAACCTAGAGCCTGAAATGTTCGATGAAATCGGAGCTAGATGTGGATCCATTGATTATTCTGCTCTCCTCATCAGATTGGGAGGCAGTGACTACGTCAAAATTCACCTTTCGGGGGGTGACTCTAGTGACCCAAGGTGCAGTTGGTGACTATAGGGAGATGTTGGTCGGGTCTTTCTCCGCATTTATCCTTTGTGAATCAAGTGGAGAGTTGGGGTAGCCCACTTGAATTTTCCCTTTTTTTGGTAAATAAATTTCTTTTTGGGTTTTATAGTACATGTGGAAGGGTTATAGTACCAAAAAAAACTAAAAACAATCTCAAAATAATTTTAGAACGAAGAGTGACGAAAAAAACAAAATTATAGAATGTGTCTTCAATTGTCGTTGAAGGTAGAGGTTGACGGTACGTAGACTGATCTACGGTTCTTGGAATCCCTCCGTAGATCAGAGGACCAACAATATTGGTCTCTAACGGAAATGACGGGTGTAGAGAATGGTCCGTCGATGATCGACGCACCCTAGTCGACATCCGTAGTTTAACAGTTAGTGAGATTTTTTTGTGTAGGAAATCCCAATATTGTGATCATTTTCAATATTCTGCTAGCCTACTCATACATTTCAACATATACAAGGCTAGTTCATCATTTTTAGTGTTCCAATTCATTAATGTTTATGATCATTTCATACAAACTATGGAAACCTAGCTCTGAACTTACATGCAGAGTGGTAAGTTATGTATTTTCAAGCACATACCCAATTCACAAGACTCCGTCTACGGACCGTCGATTCAGTTTGTGGATTGATACACAAACAAATCTTAATAAGTGTTAAACAACAAATATTAAGGGGCAATTAGAATAATAAATGAGGCATCTATAATATTGAAGTCATTTCAGAGAAACGTTCATTTCTCTGTGAGCCATGTTTTAGTTGTAAAACATGTCAAAATGTAACAAATTATAAAATGTCAGTGACAATAGCGTTTTATGTCTGTTTACAATGTCTGATTTTAACCTTTTGGTCATTGAGTTTTTGTTGTGTAAAATATAACATAATACGTTACTCAGAACTTCATCTATACTAGTTTAGTAAAATTTAAAAAGGGATAATACACAAGTACCCCCTCAACCTATACGCCAAATCTCAGAGACACACTTATACTTTACTAAGATCCTATTACCCCCCTAAACTTATTTTATTAATAATTTTTTACCCCTTTTTGGCCTACATGGCACTATCTTGTGGGCCCAACGACGTGCATTATTCTAGTTAACTGATTTTAGTAATGATTTATTTTGGTCAAAAGTCAAAATGTAATGCATAAGATTTCAACTTGGAAAATTAAAGAGAGTTTTGGACGGCTCAACCATTAAGCCAACCTCCAAAATTACATTCAGGAGGTTCAAAATCAATATTATATACAAATAAATTCTTTAAATTACCTTATATATACAATGTAATTTTTTGCAGAAAGGGTTCAGATGATTGCAATTGACTACCTCTATGTCTACCCCTAAAGACAACACTTAGCCAGGAAACAAAGAATAACGAGCCAAGAGAGAGGAAGGAAATGGAAAAAAAAAACAGAACAAAGTAGATACAAGATATCTCCAACCTAAGACCAAATTTTACACCAAATCCTATATTCGGTGTAAAATTTTGGGTGTTTTGAGCTCCAACCCACACAATTTTCCACATCAAATTTGGTATGTGAATATTATAATATTATTTCATTATAAAAATTTTAATTAAAAATTATATTAATGGTATGTTTAAATTAAATATATTTCATATTTATTAATATTTTATGTAATATTTTTATAATATTAATTTTAGGTATAAAATTTAGGTTTATTTTATAAATGAATTTTTCTATATATAACTATTTAAAAAAATTAAATTAATGTTAATTATATTATAAATTATATAAACTACAATTAACCTTCATTAAAATTAAAAATGCAAAAATATAAATTTTTAAACAAACAAATAATGTAGTTTAAAATAACTGTGACATTTTGCAATTATTGTTAGACCCCCAAGATGAGTTAGGATGTCTAGATACTAATATGTTCGTCATATAGTTATAAGGTAGTAAATTGAAATATAATATGGTTTAGAGGAACTGTGTAATGTTTGAGGTGATTTTGAAGTCAAACGTCAAGGGACGACCAAGACGTTCATTGACTAGTCACTTATGTGTCTCATGTGTCTATACATGCTTATTTTTGTATGCTATGAGATTATTATGTCTTAAAACGAGTTATAATGATGTTTATAGACAGTATATGGAGTTTCGTAAAGTTTGGAGGCAAACGTCAAAGAACGTCCTAGAAGTTCAAAAGTTAGCCCTTGAGACGCCCAAGTGTCTCTTGATGGGGCCTAGCCTGTTTGGACGTGTTGCGTGTATTTTTTTTTGGTGAAACTGATGTGGTAGGTATATAACTTGTTAAGGTTTGTATTTAATTTGGAAATGTCCGGGTACAACTTCTAAAGGGCCCCGCAAAAAGGCCTACAAGAAGAACTCAAGGTTGTCAAGACACTGCCTTGGGCTTGTCTATCGACGAGCCAAAACGACGCCCAGTTGTTTGACCAACGTCCCGTAGGTGAGGTATCATTTATGGAAAATTTGCCTGGGCAAGGATCAGACAAAGAGCAGGCCAAGGTCCTATCGACGGAAGCCACAGACGGCCCGTCGATGGACCTACTGGCCGTTCATGGTGATCCGTCGATGTAGCCTGGTGCAACTGTCTTGCGCACTGTTTCATTAAAGGGGTGAATGGGAAATTCACCCCATGTACTAACCTGACTCTAATTGATTTATTTAGTTATTTTTGGTTGTATTTAAGAGATACAACATGTGAACAACCCATTCCCAATCCATGCTCACGAAATAAACCTTCCCTTGAAAACCAATTCTCTCTAGAAACCTCCATTGTTGTTGAATCTCAAAAAAATATTGTAGATTGAATTATCATGGGTTCTTCACCAAGTTTTAGTGGTTTTATACTAAACAAAGGTATGGTGATCCTTCATCTCTATTCAACCTTTCACTTGGAGAATTAATCTCAATGTTTTTCAAAGAAGTTTCATGATCAAATCTCTTCTTCTTCAATCTAGCCATGGGTTCTTTATAAAAACGTTTTTAATGGTTAAATAACGATTAATTGATGTTAATGTATTGGTTTTAACGTGATTTTCAATCCAATTGCATGATGAACCCATGTCCATTCCCAAAATCGATTTAGCCCTTGCATGGTCATTGTGATCATTACTTGTTATCAATTTAATTGTGATTCTATTATGTTGAATTTTCTATATATACTGTTATTTAAGTGAATTTATGTTGAATTGATGAAGAACGATCCATGTGGATCATTGTATGAAGATTTGAACATGCTTAGCTTAGATTTCCATGATTCACTGTAACATTGCCCTTTTGATGATTTAACGTTGAATTCAGATAGGTGAAGATGGTTATATATACTGTTTTAAGTTGAAATTATGATGTAATTTTAATTATAAATCATTTATTATCAAATTAAAAAAGAATTGACAGGACTTAATCTAAGTTCTTCTAGTATATCGATTGATGATACTTTGTGTGTGATGTGATCTCGAATTGTGGTTAGATGAAGCATAATTCCTTTTTTAGTAAAGATCTATTGAGATACTGACTAGCATGTAGTTTTATTGGGAATATATTATTGATGATCAATACATTAATAAATTGGTAACATAGCCTACTCCCTCTACTCACTATTGAATTCATAGTTTAATGCCTATGTTGGTACCATGATCTCGTAGGGATTTAAGTATGATTTTTGTATGTCAAGTATATATTTAGCCACTTCCTTAGATTTAAATTTCTTATGAAATATTATTTATAATCCATGTAAGTGATATTGGTTGATGGTCTATGTCCTTGTACATTCTAGCATGTTAATGATATGTTGTACTAGATTGTAGCATGGCCTTGTAGTAGTTTATGCATGACTTTGTTTATCATTATTATGTTTTAGCTACTGACCTATACTTGAATTGTTGATGAAAGAGTAGTAATGGTCAATGATTACCAAAGGCTAAAAGATTGGTAAGAATTGTTCTACTCTTCTACTTCTCTACTTCTTTATAGTAATGTTGATAAAGCCTTGCATGACATTGTGTTGTATGGTCCACTTATGCTGGCGGTATTTACTTTATTTTCATTATAAATGTTTTGACCATGGACTTGAAGGAAAATTGATGAATATATGGATGATTGGTTATGATGATCACCTTATGTGTAATTTGTGCCTAGTCTTTTACATTAGTTGTGCAATGCATAGGCAATGTCCCTTACCCACGTATCTCTATGTGAAGGTGTAAATAGCTAATGTTAGGAGTCTTAAGTGTAATATGAAGTGGCTTGTCTCCTATGCTAAGTTATGTTGTGTGGTCTATGCTTGAATGTGTATTGTGGTCCTAAGAGGGTGGATGCCTGAATATGTTTTTGATAGCCATTATGTGATAATATTGACCAATGTAAACACACCCTCCCTTTACATGCATTCTTACAAGTAATATAGGGCATGGTGTCTAAATGAAAGGTAGTTCTCATATTCACTAGTGTCTACTACTATGCATGTTAAGACTATGTCCATGAGAGTATGATATGTGTTTCCTTAACTAGGATGACTTGATAGGTGTACTAGTATGGACAAGGGTATGGGACATTGCCTATGCATTGCACATGTGTGCCGTGATGGAATATTTTCTAGTTTTGGTTTCTATGTGCATGAATATGAATGTATGAACATGTGCGACCTTAATGTGTTATGTGAATGTTTTTCTCACATATATGTATACACACACACATATGTATAATGATCTAGTCAATATAGGAGCCTTGAAAAGGTGTGCTCCTGTGTCTCCTAAACTAGATAGTACTAATGATATATGCTATGTCCATGCGAAAGGATTTCTCACATGATATAGGTTGATGAAAGGACTTCTCATCTATGACCTATGAGATAAGCATATAGGGTGTCAATCTCCTAAGCTTATGTTTTATAAAGAAATGATAATAAAGACTTTTTCAATAAAGGGAACTTATCTTAGCACCAAGTGAACTTGTAGATGAGGGGGTGGCACCTTTCCAAGGAGGGAAGGTAGGGTCCACTACGGTCCTCACAGGGTGGATAGCCTCATGACCCAAAAACGGGTGTAGAGTTGATGTTTCCATGACAGTCCCAATTTCCATAAACTATGCTTGTCATATAGGATCTAGCAATGTGATATCAATTAAAATGCTAGCATGTGTTAATATTCTATCTTGGCTAGGTAAGAACACCTTCCATTGGTGTAAGGCTCTACAACACCAAATTCAATGTTAGCACCAATGGTCTTAGTGTCGATTAAGGATATAGTTTCCCTAAAGTTAAATGGAAAATGGAAGTAAATTAAGAGGACCCTAACTAGGATGACCTAGGTAGGTTAATTAGGATAGGTGGAAGTAATGAACCCATCGGGACATTGCACAAGTAGCTCCTTAGGAAGTTCTAGGAAGGTGTTATAAGGTGTATGATTATGATTATGTCTCTATGCGTGGAATGGTAGTATTTTTCTATTTGTCATGAAGATGTGCATGGTATGAGTCTATGTGATGTGGTCTTATTCTTATATGCACTATGTGAGTCTTAATAACTATATGATGAAGGTCTTGTCTTGACATGAATGAAGTTGTCTTCACTTATTTGTTGATGTATGAATTGGGTTGTCAGGCTTGTGGTCTTATGAAAGGTTTACTAAGTATATGTGAGATTATGGGGATTCACATATACATTGCACCAGTAGACTTAGATTAGGATTATGATTAAGGTTTAACATTCATTTATGTGAAGTGAAGTTGGTATATGTGTAAGTTGAATGTAGCTTACTGTAATAGTCTTATTGTATTGTCTTAAATGAGTGTATGAGTACTATACTTCTATAATGGTAGGTGATGGCTTATGTATGATGTATGATGGGTTCCTTGTGTCCTTAAGGTGATGCATTGCACCAAGTATCACTAGAGGGATTACTTGGAAAATTAATGAGTTAAAAGGAGTTCACTATTAAGGAGCTCGCTATAAAGTGACTTCAATTACGACTTAAGTTCCATATATGAAGTGTGTGAATGATATTATTGCTATTGGATAACGGTTTTATGAAGATTTACTCAAAAAGACATGAAGTATGAATTCAAAAAAATGTCCCTTTTAAATGAATGTTTTTGCATGGTTGCCATACTTAGTGCATTCTTGTACTAATCCCATTCTTCTCTACTTTTTACACAAAGTGTAGGTTATGGATGCTTAGAGGATGCCTATATGATTCAGGATCTTGATATGTGATTCCCAAGCTCAAGGAAAGGAATCCTTAAGTCCAAGGATTTCCTATGTTAAGTCTTTACTGTAATGTGTATAAATTTGTAGTTATGTTTTATGTCTTGAGTGTCTTGTCCCTAATGTACTCTAATGTTGTTGAGTCTAAGGTCTCAAAGAGTCTTAAAGTCTAAATATGTATTATGACTTGTGTTTTATATATATATGAAGTAAAGTTTATAGCATAATGTGCTATGAAAAGTTTTAAATTTTCCGCTAGATTTACTATGACAATGCGAGGAATGATAACTATGGGCTTGTATAAGACCTCCGAGATGTCAAGTACGCCATGCTACTTCTAGGGGGTGCTCCCTGGATGTGACATGCACAACACGATAATTGAGGATTATTGTGATCTTAATGAAACAATTCAAGATGCGTCGGAAGGTCCAACTCCGACCGTAAAAATGAAAATAGATGAAAATTATCAATTTCTAGCTCGATATATAAAAATAAAGGACGAAGAAGCTTCTTTTCAACTACTTAATGCATTACTAGAGCATTTATGGATGGTCCATAGTGATCTTTAATGTTCAATATTTTGTGTAAAGTTTCAAATAATTTTTTAAGAATTATTTAATGTATTTGATCAATAATTTCACTTTTATTTGTATTATCCATTAATATGTATAATGTATAATAGTTAGTAGCAATTTATATTACTTTAAAATTATGGTACAAAATAATTTTATATTATACGATTATAAAAGGAAATACTATGAATAGTATATGGTTATTATTTTAGAAAGAATTTGTTTTATGAAACAAGAAATATAAATGAAAAAAGATATAATAGTATAATAATAAAGAGTGAAAAAAAAATCTTTTTTGGTGTAAAATTTGGTGCATTGGATTGAAATTGATTACACCGAATTTGGTGTTTGGATTGGAGATGGTTATATGTACAACCCCCAAACGAGGATAAAATACAATATAAGGTCCATCCCAAAACCTAGTTGATACTAGTATAAAGATGCTACAAAAGATCAAGTACATCACTACACACATAAAAAACACACAGATTATCTCGGAATACTAGTCATAAGTGTTAAAAAAGATTTGAGTCCACCACTAATGCCAACAAGATCACCCTTAACCTCCAAAACAGTAGCTATGACAACACGAGAATCAACGTGGAAAACTAGAACTTGGATTTGCATTAGGGAAATATATGCAAAGTGGGAGTATGAGTACCAAAATAAGGGGTACTCAGTAGGCACATAGGCTGGACGAGATCATAATTGCAATAGCACAATCATAAGAAAGTTGATAACTTGGTAATAGGCAGTGGTAAAGATATAGATACACATGGTTAGTAGTACAGATACTAAGAAACATATTGAAAGCAGTAAAACTATCGAAAACCTAATCGAAGCCCCCTAAGCCTAAAAGGCACAAACAAAAGGTAGATCATAATAATCACGCAAAATATAATATGTTTGAATCCCCTTAAGACTAATGTCTGCATGCAAGAGCTACACTACAAGGAACAACTCAGTAAAAGACACACATGCCTTCTCAAAATCTTACATCGAGTGGGTCACACTAAAAATAGGCTTCTACCAGAATCTTACATAAGAATAGCTACACATTTTGTAGCATATTCTTGAATCTTACATTGGAATGACTATATATACTGAACGTAACTTCCTCAAAAGTAAGATATAAGAGAATCCAATCCCACCCTGGAATATTATATTGAAATTGCCCTGAGAAAACCGTCATGAATATTACATTGAAATAACCACGGAATAGGTATAGCGTCCTTCGAAATCTTACATCAAAGTAGGTACAAAACCATGTTAATCCCAAAATTAAACATCAGATGACTATGGAGAGACCTAGCAGCTCTCAAAATCTCATATTGGATCAACTTACATAATCTTACCATATTCCAAAATCTTAAATCAAAATAGTAATGCCACTATATTGCATGTCTCAGAATCTCACCACGAGTCAATTGTGAAACTAAGAGCAGTAGGATCTTTAACAAGGCTAGGTAATCATCTCACGTCATCTAGACAGTCACACATAATAGTTTTTTCAATTACGCAATGTTTATTTAATTACATTTCATTAATTATTTCACTTTTATTTGTATTATCCATTATTATGTATATTGTATAATATTTGTTAGCAATTTATATTACTTAAAAATCATGGTACAAAATAATTTTATTTTAAACGATAATAAAAGGGAATACTATAATTATATATGTTGAATGTTTTAGAAATAATTTATTTTATGAAATAAGAAAATATAAATGAAATAAGAAATAATAATATAATTATGAAGAGAGATAAAAAGATTTTTTTTGGTGTAAACTTTGTTGCAGTGGGTTGAAGTTGATTACACCAAATTTAATATTAAATTTGGTGTTTCGATAAGAGATGACCTAAGGGAGAATAGTGGAAATAAGACTAAGTTATATAAAAAACCCCCAGACCAGGACAAAATACAATATATTGTTCATCCCAAAACCTACTGGATGTTAGTACAAAGATACTACAAAAGATCGAGTACATGACTATACATACAAAAAACACACATTATCTCAGAATACAAAAAAATAGTCATAAGTGTACAAAAGGATATGAGTCTACCATGAATTCCAACAAGATCACCCTTAACCTCCGAAACACTATGTACAACAAAACGAGAATGAACGTGGTCAGCTAGAACTTGGATCTGCATTAGGGAAAAATATACCAAGTGGGAGTATGAGTACCAAAATAAGGGGTACTAAGTAATCATCATAGACTGACCGAGATCATGATTGCAATAGCATTATAAAAAGCAAGTTAATAACATGGTTATAGGCAATAGTAAAGATACAGATAGCCATGAATCACAATAGAGATACTAAAAAATAAAAATGAACGCAGTAAAATAAACTAAAACCTAATCAAACCCCCATAAGATTAGAAGTCACAAACAAAGGTAGAAGAGTAATAATCCCGCAACACATAAGATGTTTGAATCCCCTTAAGACCAAAGGCTGCATGCAAAAGCTACACTAAAAGGAATAAGTCAGTTGTAATACTCCAAAAGTCTAAAGCCTAATCTAGAGCCTAACATGAGATTATAAGAGTTGTAACATTTTTTAAGTCAAATATAATATATAAAAGTCATTTAGGAAGTTATTGAATCAAAATGTCAAAGGAATGTCCATGACGTCTAGAAACTAGTTCAAGAGGTGCTAGTGTGCCTTGGCCTATTTGACTATGTTTTAAGAGTTGGAAAATGACAAAATTTGTTGGTAAGGTGTCTAACACGTATTAGATTTATTTTATAGTCAAAACGTCCCTGTACGAATCCCTAAGGACCAATAAAAAGCACTTGCAATTTTTCAAAAAGTTGCCAAGAGGTAGTGTTCACCAACGGATTGAGGCGACGAGCCCTTGGTGAATCGAGGGGGCGTCGATGCCTCCATCGATGAATACATAGTCAAAATTGTGAATGGGTCATTTTGGAAATTTTCTTACCAAAACTACGGACGTGCAACGCGGAGGCCACACTGCCCATCGAGTGACCTACGACCCGTCAGTCAGGATCTCGTAATTCAAGTCTGTGATTGGTTGTGCTATTTTAGTTAACTCAATTAAATAAATTAAGAGGTTGGTTAATTATTTAGGGATTAAAATAGGCCCAATTAACTTAGCAAATGAATCCTATAAATACACCAAACCTAATTAAACTAAACCAAACTCTTCTAATTCCCAAAACCCAAATTGCTCCTCCTTCTGTCTTCTTTCTTTCTCAAAAAGAAACCCCATAAATAATTAGCAATGGATGGTTCTACGGATTCAAAAAAATCATGTTTATCAACCAAAACTCATCATTTAGTAAGGTATGAGATTCCTTTCACCTTTGGGATCTCTTTCCCCAAAGGGTTTCTTCAAATTAATTTCAAAAGTATGAAACACCAAATTGGTTTACTTCCAATACAAAATTGATCTTATGAATTGATGTGTTTATGATTATTTTCTGTTATTATGAGTAGATTAACATGTATTATTATTTAATTATACTATTCCTTGATGCATTGACCTAGTTTGTGGAAAGATGACCTTTTCCCCTTAACCCTAGGTTGTGATCTTGAAATGAATTATATAGTATTGATACAATTGGCTTGGTTTGTGTGTGAATTACTATCGTATGTTTTTATAATTTTAATTTATTAGTAGATTGTGATATATTGTAATCTAATTATGCTAATTGACCTAGGTTGTGACGTAGATTATGAACTTGACATAAGTCACTAATTCTAGGCTATGAACTAGTGATGAATTGTTGTGTAGTGATTCAATTGACTTCATTATTATGTTGAGTACTATTTAGTGATGGTACTAAACCTATTGTTGGGTTGAGTTGAATGGTTGATGGTAAGACCTTGATGATGGCTTATGAAGGAGATTGGGGTAAGTCTTGTGATCTCAATTCTTTACTTTGATTATGTTTACTTGTGATTAAATAATGATGTTGTATTAAAGTATAACTTATATTATGATTGATAGGTTTGATATGATGTTGAATTGAAATGTCTTGAACTATGGTTTATGAGTTGTTGGCTAATATGTAAACGTTATAAGGATGATGATAACTTACCAATGTGCCTTATTATGATATGATATGTAAATGTGCTAACCTCACATGTATGAATTGTAATGAAAGGACAATATTCATGCAATTCATAGTGATCTATGATGATGATGATTATATAATGGATAGACCCTATTACTTATATTAAGCTATGATGATTAATAAAGACATTAAAGACATTTCAAAAGGGACTCTATCTTAGAGCCGAGTGAACTACAGTAAAGAGTGTCTTTTCCCACATAGGGAAGGTAGGATTACTAATGTACTCATGAGATTGCAGACTGTAATGAATGTAGCATAAAGAGGTCCCAACTACATATCCTCGATCTTGAACTATGTTTCCCCCATAGGAATACTATCTAGTGGATCCACATAGATGCTATTTCATATTTTGGTACTACCTGGGCAAGTAGTCTGCCTTCTTTCGGTTAAGAGTTCCATGACAGCAGATTCCGCATTAGCTCATGTGATATATGTCTGTTAAGGAAAGATGTTCCCAAAAGGTAAAAACAAAAAAATGGAATGAACTCTAACAAGGATGACCTAAGGGGTTTACCTTAGTCTAGGTAGGGTTATGAGACTCTACCTAAACATAGCACTAGTTATCCTTGAGGGAAGTCTTAGGAGGATATTATTATACATGTATATGCCTATAAATGTAAAATGATATGTATATGATGATCATATATGTTAATGATACTATATGATATTGGTTTCACTTATGAACATGTGTTTGGTCTCTATTGCTAAAGCATGATGATAGTACTCTTAATGATATGCTAAGTTAAGTTGGAAATTGTTTATGGTTCTTGTTAGGTTTACTTGATGGAGTAAGATTATGGGGCTTTGCTTATTCATTGCACTTGTGGACTTAATGAGGGTTAATTGTTAATGGTCTTGCTTTGGTTATGATGTTATTATCTATTATACATGCTTGTTGATGGTATGACTTGATGATAAACTTGTCTTGACTATGTGCTCAATCATGTTGATATGCATGTTGACTTTACTAGACTTAGAGCTGTTGATCTTTATTCGATGAATATGTAAGAGTTGTTGATCTTTATTCAATGAATATGTATGATTGACTTGAATTGGTTCTTGAATAGCCATAAGGCTTTTCAATGTAAATTGCATACTTTAAATGAATTGACCCTTTTTAGCATGTTTTTATGTTGTGTGTGCATATGGTCATATACCTATTACAAGTGATGTGCTAACCCCATTTTCTCTATTTTCCCCAATATTTTAGGTTTCGGTCGTTGAAAGGTTTGAGACGACATTGAAGGAAGGCTTGGAATCTCATTCTCCAAGTTGGGTAGGTCTTCACCACTTCAAGGACAAATGCCATTTTCTAGCTTGAAATATTGATTAGTCTTAAACACAATATTTTCATTTATTTCATCATGGTAGATAGAAGAAAAATTTTAAAATTTCCACATTTTTAACCTATGAATGTAATGATGTAAGCTAACAGGCTAGTCTTAGTCCTCGATGAGGACGACGACGCCAGTTACATTTAGGTAGTGCTCATCGGATGTGACAAACATGGTATCAGAGCATGAGGCTGAATATATTTAAAGTCGATTTGTCACTTAACAACGTCTATTTATATTCTTATTCATAAATGTGAAGCGCGCCACACTTATGAATAGGAAACTATATGATACTTCGGAAATTCTTTTTCTTGGAAATCGAATATCATGCCTCGAGAGTCTTGACTCTATGTGCCCTTAGAATCTAATATTTTTATTGATATTATAGACAATGAATACTCGAAGAACAGCCGCTCAATGAATTGATGAAGAGATTTCCAATGCGTGAGTTCCTCCCCAAGGCAATCAAGTCCCTCCTCTTGAAGAAGTTGCTAATGATGACCAGGTTTCGATCGATCCTCCTACTTTCATGGATGGGGACATATGGCAGCCTTTATCCAAATTTACCAAGACATTACTACACAAGAACAAGCCATCACTACTCAAGATCAAGCCATGACGACTCAAGCTAACCGGGAAGGTGTATCCCGAGGAAATCAACATTTTGGCACCATGGCCTCCCGTTTGAGGGATATCACAAGGATGAATCCCCCTACTTTCTATGGTTCCAAAGTTGACGAAGACCCCCAAGAGTTCATTGATGAAACCTACAAGATTCTCTATGCTATAGAGTTGACTACTAGTGAGATGGTCGAGTTAGCCACTGACCAAGTGAAAGATGTGGCCGAAACTTGGTACCTCAAATGGAGAGATAATAGGCCTTTAAGAGGTGGACTGTGACATGGGAGATCTTCAAGAAGGTTTTTCTTGATATGTTTTTTCCTAGGAATAAAAGGATAGCAAAAGTGGATGAAATCATCAACCTTCATCAACGAGGTATGAGTGTACTTGACTACTCTTTGAAATTTACAAAATTGTCCAAGTGTGCTCCTTCTTTGGTTTCCTATATGAGGGATGAAATGAGACGCTTTGTGACGGGTTTGTCGGATGATATGAAGGAAGAACATCGTTCAGCTATGCTACATGATAATATGAATATTTCGCTTCTCATGGTTCATGTTCAACTAGTGGAAGAGACAAGGGTTAACAGAAAGAGTAGGGATGCCAAGAGGGCAAGGTCTTATGATGGTGGTTCTTCAAAGGGTAGGCTTCACATTAAAGACAAGACAAGGTTCAAGAAGAGGTTTTCTAATCAAGTTCCTTCCAAATTTTTGAAGGCTCATGATGATAGGGTGTTTAACACTAAGTCTCAAAAGGGAAGAGGTACTAGCTCACCAAGCAAGAAGCCAACTTGTGGGAAGTGTGGCAACAAGAATTATGGTGATTGCCTTATTGGGACGGACAATTGCTTTGGGTGTGCCAAGAATGTCCACAAGGTTATGGATTGCCCAAATGTGAAGGGGCAAAATAAAGGTAGTGGGCAAGCTCAAGGTAGTGGTTCTAATGTGGATCCTCCAAAGAAGAATAACTTTTATGCACTTTGCTCTAGGGGTGAACAAGAGAGTTCTCCGAATGTGTTGACGGGTATGTTAGAAGTCTTTTATATCGACGTACACGCTTTACTTGATCGGGGTGCTACATTATCTTTTCTTACTCCCTTTATAGCAAAAATTTTTGATATTTTTCTCGATATTCTAAATAAACCTTTCATGGTAACTACCCTAGTATGTGACTCAGTTGTTGCAAAGAGGGTTTATAGAAATTGTCCTATAATGTTGCCCAATAGAATTACTCATGTTGAATAAGTAGAAATGGATATGGTCGATTTCGATGTCATTGTGGGGATGGGTGATACGCTCTAACTTACTTTTCAAATAAGAAGTAAAGCGGTCGTGTCAAGTAAATAACCCAACTAGTGAGGTTGGGATCGTTCCCACGAGGAAAATAGTCTAGACTTAACTTCAACCTGTTATTACTATTGTTCGGTTGATGACTTCCTTTGAAAGTAAAAACATAAAAAGGGGGATTTATATTTCTAAATGAGTAAAAATAACTAACGAAATTGAAAGAGACACTTAACAGTTTTGAAAGTTGGATTTTAATCAATTAATCAAAGTAACTAGGGTTTACGTGTTCCCCACAGGTTAATAACTTGATAATTCTAACTATAACAATTCTTTCCTAGTATCTTGCATGCAAAGTGACAAGTTATGTATTTCTAAATCCTTGGTCCGGCATCTAGAAAATCTCACTCCGCACCTTGGTCCGGCTACGTGTGTTGCTTTCCTAACCCTTATCTTTACCTCATATTAAGCATTGTATTCGATATTTGACTAAGTTATTACCTCGTACCAATCAATACTAGCCTATTAGATAGTATACACTAAATCTATGTTAATAATTCTTTTCCTATTATCTACCTCCTTGGTCCGGCAAGTAGCATTAAGGCGAGTTCTAACGTTGGCCATCCGTTAAAAAGACTTCTAAGCGAAAGAATTATTAATACATGCAAGACACTATTCTAGAATTGTTATTTTAGTTAGGGTTTATCTCATTATTTGCCTATGGTTCCCACAACCCTAGTTATGGAGTTTAGTTACTCATAGCCATAAACACAATATTCAAATATATTAAATAAGAATTCATGTACTTACTTCAATGAGAAAGAATAAAATCCAAAAGGTTGCTTGATTAATCACAAAAAATCACTTGCAAGAATTCTCAAAGTAATCAATAATCTCACGAAAAGTCTAATGATTATCAAGAATCTCACAAATACAATGTTTACCAATACGGAGTTTTAACAATCTAAGAGTCTAACTATCAGGTGTCTAACCTCAAAAACGAGGTTTTTCGAACTACTTATAAAAAAACAAAAACCTAATATAACAAGAATTCTAATTGCTGGAAATCTGCCAAAACGCGGCTGGGTCGACGGACCACGCGACGGACCGTCGTGGTCACAACGGACCGTCGTGGACTCCGTCGTCCCATACTTGTCCAATTTCTTCTGCTGCTCTCTTCATTCCCCTCGACGTCAAGTATACGTATCGTCATAGGCACAACGGTCCGTCGAGGGTATTCGTTCCAAAATACTTCAACTCTCGGAATCTGGGTACTTGGATCACATCTCTGAACTTCACGACGAACCTGCAGGACGGACCGTCATAGCCATGACGGACCGTCACAAGCTTCGTAATCCCACACTTGGTCAGACATCCCCATCTTCCTTCAACAGCTGCACTACGCTGCCACCTACGGACCATCACAGGCACAACGGACCGTCATAAGCTTCGTAGGTGTTCTCTTCTGCATTTTTTCGCTCAAAATCTCCGCATTCAGCTTTGGACAGATTTCCTGCAAAACAAAGAGAAACTTATATCAACATTAGCACAAAAAGGCTTTCGGACACACTAAAATTAAGGAAAAAGTATTAATTATACCGTGAAACCACGGTATATCAACACCCTCAACTTAAATTCGTTGTTTGTCCTCAAGCGATGCACTATGACTCACTACACAATCCTTGTACGATCGTATCCATGTTTTATCCTTAGCAATCATTTGGCTATCAATCCCTATTAATCTCATCAAATCTATGCATGCTATCACTATTAGGCTTGAATTTTTGTGGGATCAGAACATGACACAGACTCACCATGCATTAACACCTATCCTCTTCAATTTCTCACCGAGGTGCTAACAATTCTGGTATTGCAACTAATGTCCTCACTTTAGAACAAAATCCTCATTTTTCACACAATTATTTCAGTTTGAGTATAAGGATTACTTTTCAACACTCGCTCTCAGAACAAAGTCACACTCATTCATACCTATTGCCATAAGCTTGCCCTTATTTTCACTGCCTTAAGTTCGCTATACTTTCCTTAGGATCACGATAGGACTTTTTTTATCTTGTAACATAGGCTCAGGGTCAGGTAGGGTAGATTTAGGTATACTTTAGTGACTTTTTGCCCTCCTTGACATATCGGCTAAACCTTCCCTTTTCTATCATTTTATCTCGCCCAGTTTCTCATATTCTTTCACCTTGATATTTTCTCTTCTTTCTTCATTTGTGTCAGTGACTCTCTTCTTTTCTTGCTTGTATTTCTTTTATATTTTTCTTTTTCTTTACTTTTCTTTCAACTAGTTTTGAGTCACTTTACTTTTGTTCTTTCTCTCTCTTTTGTTCTTTCAACCCCACTTTACAGAGCATTCTTCGTAATAGCCACCCTCAACTCATGGCTTTGCCATGAGTCAAGGTACACAATATGCACAGTTGGGTCAGGGCCATAACGAAGGTTGTTTACTGCATTAGCCACCCTCAACTTATGCTTTTG
>NC_028638.1:7740320-7744274 GCF_001406875.1 Solanum pennellii | reverse complement strand
ACTTCACCCTAACACTCATTATCCATTTACCCCATCCCAACAAAAAAAGCATGCAATTTTCCCCAATGCATAAAAATGTAAATACTAGAGTGGTAGGTGAAGCAAACCTGTGGCGCAAAGCGCTGTCGATCAGCAAGATGGTGGGTCCGGTTCCCCGGAACCCACGTCCTCTGCAATCTGGACACCCTCAGTGGTTTCCTCAGAAACAACCGCACCATCAGTAGTGCCTCCAGCTATATCTACAGTGCGGGAGCTAGACTCACCAGCCTCTAACTCTGACGCTCTCATCTGGTGCGCCGCCTCCTCAGCAAGTGAGGCTCTCCGCGCAGCCTCCATCTCTCGGCGCTCCTTCTTCCTTGCTCGCTCCTCGTCCTCTGCTGGACCCGTACGCCTCTTGGCACTCTCTCGAGGGGGAGGTGGTGGAATGTCAGATGTAGCAAAAAGGGCCGCCAACACCGTGTCCTCAGCAGGCTAGACAGGAGGGGCCTCAGACTCCGACACCCTAGCCTCTAAGATCGTGTCGATTTCTGTACGAAGACAGTAGACTGCCGCCTGAAGAGTCGCCATATCTACCGGGGGTTTGTTCGGGCTAGCACTCTCAACTCGAAGGCGTCCAGGCGCTGGTTAACCTCACCAATCTTCCGCTCGGTAAACTGCACCATTTTTCTCTCTAGGCGCTCTTCGGACTCAGCAATCGACTTCTGCATCCACGACTGGATATGATGCATAAGAGTGGCCATTTGTGCCTCTAGTTTTTGGACCCTTGCAAGCGGGACCAGTGTCGGTAGAGGGGCTGTGCGAGAGGAGCTCGGGGCTGTGCTACTACCCGGGATAGACTCGACCGGGGTAGTATCAATGGATGCCTGTGTAGCTGTGCGGGCCTGGGGTACCGTATCAGCAAGATCATCAACAAGTGGGGGCAGCTCTGGACGGGGCCCTCTGCGTGGGGCCAACTCATTGGCCTCGTCTCTGATGAGGACGACGTCAACGGTTCCATGCGGGGTCTTCAGCTGATCTATGTGCCATATGGGCACACCTGCGCACCTGCAAAGGGCAAAGATCATGCACGGAAAGGGGTAGGTGGTAGTGACCTTGAATGGCCTATCGTGCATGACTGCCTGGAGAAGCCATGCGAAGTCGACCTCGAACCCGGCTATCATCGAAGCCATCAACACTGCTCGATCCAAGGTAACGATGTTGTCAGCAGCTGTGGGGGAGAGGCAGTGACGGACAAGCTACCACAAGAACTTTCCTGTGAACGTGAGGTTGGCCTTCTTGATGGCCCCCTTCGTTTCAGTCACCCAATCGGAACCCTCTCCATCTACTGACAGGTGCTGGGCCATCCACCTCTTGGTGGTCTCCCTCAGTGCTGGCTCGCGCAAGAACTGGCCATCCTTGACTATCTGCCAGCGGTAGTCCAACTCGGTGGTGAGGGGGGTCCGAGAAGCATCAATACTCTCGCCGAATAGAAACCGGCGGATGGCTGGCAAGGAAATGTCAACTTGTACGCCCCGGACTCGGACCTGCTCCAATGGGGCCTGTTAAGCGGGGGCAGCCCGCCTATCGCTCTGTGACCCGAGAGTCGCTACGTAGGATGCGTAGAACTCTCGGACCATTTCTTCGTTGTATCGTCCCAACGGATGTGCTGTCCACTCCAAGCGATGCCTGGTGAAGAGATTGTGGATCTCAGGCATCGTTGGGGCGCTCCCTGTAAGTACCCGCTGCTCCAAGGTGAGTGTTCGAGTAATCACTCCTTTATCGTTCAGGAACATGGCATCGGAGTAGACTTGAAACTGCCCGTCGACACACCACCGGTTGGGCTGGTCAGTGGCAGGTGTGGGGACCGGAGCTGGTGAGCCGGATGTAGAGTCTGAACTGTCAGCCTCCACAGACGAGGCCGACGCTGCAGCGGTTGCGGGTGCGGGAACCTCAGCAGAGCCAGAGGTTTCCTCGGACCAGGATACTCCTAAGGAGCCAGACGCTCCTTCCTCATTTGTGGCTGACCCAGAGGGTGTGCCGGTCAGTGACTATGCCGGATGCCACCTTTTTGGGTGTGGCTCTGGGAGCACGTGAAGCACGGGAAGGGGCGGAAGTGCCTGGGGGCACGTACTCAGGGTCACGCTCATCATAAGAGCCGATGACCATGCGGGCAGACGGGGCGACAGACTTCGATCGCCCGCGTGCGTAGGTGCGGTCTTCCTTGGGTGCCATAGTAGACAGTACCTGTAAAAGATCAATATTAGTATGAGTAGTGGCAAACAAGACAGGCAAAACCATACGAAATAAAACATTGAAAATAGTGTGTCAGTGATATTGAAACTGTATCACACGACGGGCCAGATGACGGATCGTCGTGGCTATGACGGACCGTCATGAGGTCCGTCGTGTTTTACTTAGTCTATGTATACATAAAGAACCCTGAAGGATAGTCTCTGACTAGCATGACTGTATATGCAGGACGGACCGTCGTGGGTACGACGGTCCGTCGTAGGTATTCGTCGTAGGACACTTAGAAAAATATTGGAGACCCTTAGCAGAGGGGTCTCTGACCATCATGACAGTCGTGCAGGACGGACCGTCGTGGCTACGACGGACCGTCACATGTGTCCGTTGAAGGACACTTGGGAAAAAAATGAGAGACCCTTAGAAATAGGGTCTCTGACAACCGAAACGGTTGTGCAGGACGGACCGTCACATGTGTCCGTTGGGGCAGGGTGCTAGGGCTTTTGGAACGGACCCTACGACGGTCCGTCGTGTGTACGACGGTCCGTCATCGGGGTCGCGTTCTGAATAACAGTGACAGAACTGGGGTACCCTATGCATCCCCGATGAATCCACATGGTCTTGTAGTGTTTTGGACCTATTTTTGTCTATCCCAACTACCTAGGAAACTAGCAATGCAAAATCACCTATGGCTAGGGTTGTCAACATGGCAAATTCGAACATTTTGAGCATAGGTTTAGACATAATCATATAAAGGAAACAATATACGATTAAGAAGTAAGCTAATACTAACTAATAAACAAAAATGCAAGATAAATGAGTATAAATTTAGAGACACATACCTTAGAAATGGAGAAAAAGCAAATGGACAATGACTCAGTTGACAAGGTAGACACCTACAGCAGCAGCTCCGGCTAGTAGATGATAATTTTAGGGCTTTGGAGAATTGTGGGGGCAATTATCAGTGGGGGGGGGGGGAATGTGGAAGTTGAAAAGAGAGGGGAGATGAGAGGAATAATGAATGAATGGGGTGAAAATGAGGGGTTGGGGGGTTTAAACGGTCAGATTTTGAAAAATGGTCCAGCCGGGTCGGGTATAATTCATTAATCACGCGACGGTTCCCCGATGATGGTCCATCGCAGATGTGACGACCCGTCGTTGGTTCCGTCGTGTGTGCCCTAATTTCAAAATAGCAGAAAAATGTACCTGGACGACGAATGCATACGACGGTCCGTCGCAGGCGCAACGGTCCATTGATATATCCGTCAGTGACTGCTGCGGAGTAGTTTTCTGCAGAATTTCCTGGTGATGTGCCAGCGAATTTAAAAACACATTAGTAGAAAAATGCTATCCTCTAAAAAAAATGACAAGAGTTGGGTTGCCTCCCAACAAGCGCCTGATTTAATGTCGCGGCACGACTGGGAACACTTGATTACTCAGACTTCATCAAGATGGTATGCCTCGATCACTTCATTCGCCGATTCAGCATGCCCGAGATAGATTTTTATGCGCTGTCCATTCACCTTTAACCGCACACCCTCCTTAGTTTCCAACTCAACTGCTCCATAAGGGAATAGTTGGGTAACCAAGTAAGGACCAGTCCATTTGGACTTGAGCTTTCCTTGAAACAAGCGCAACCTGGAATTGAATTAAAGCACCAAATCCCCGACCATAAACTCACGTTTTTCAATTTTGTTGTCATGGTACTTCTTCATCTTTTCTTTGTATAGG
>NC_028638.1:7735705-7739359 GCF_001406875.1 Solanum pennellii | reverse complement strand
TTAAGACAAGATTCATCAAAACAAAATTTACAATCTTTCTCCAGCTGTTTGCACAATGGGTGTGCAATATTTGAAAAGTCTTTGATGAATCTCCGGTAAAAACTTGCATGCCCAAGAAAGCTTCTCACACCTTTCACAGAGATTGGTGGGGGAAGTCTCTCTATTACCTCAACTTTAGCTCGATCAACCTCTATGCCTTTTTCGGAAATGCGATGACCCAACAGAATACCCTCTTTCACCATGAAATGACACTTTTCCTAGTTTAGTACTAAATTGCAGTCTTCACATCTCTTAAGGATCTCAGATAAATTGGTCAAACACCACTCGAATGAATCACCAACCACAGAAAAATCATCCATAAAGACTTCTATAGTATCCTCCACCATGTCAGAAAATATCGACATCATACATCTCTGAAATGTTGCGGGTGCATTGCACAACCCAAACGGCATTCTTCTGAACGCAAAGGTCCCATATGGACAAGTGAAAGTGGTTTTCTCTTGATCTTCTGGTGCAATAGAAATCTGATTATACCCCGAATATCCATCAAGAAAACAGTACCACCCTTTTCCGGCAAGTCTATCCAACATCTGATCCATGAAGGGCATAGGAAAATGGTCTTTTTCAGTCCATGAGTTTAGTTTACGGTAATCCATACACACCCTCCAACCAGTAACCGGTCTCATTGGAACAAGTTCATTTTTTTCGTTGGGGACCACAGTCATTCCCCCTTTCTTAGGTACACACTGAACCGGGCATACCCAACTACTATCGGCGATTGGGTAGATTACTCCGGCATCCAACCACTTAATGATTTCCTTCTTCACGACCTCTTGCATAGGAGGATTTAAGCGTCTCTGGTGCTCAATACTTGGCTTATGATCAGGCATGAGTTGGATTTTATGAGAGCAAATACCAGGAGGGATCCCAATAATGTCCGCAATAGTCCACCCAATAGCTCTTTTGAACCTTTTTAGTACCTTCACCAAACTCTGAACTTGTTGATCATCCAGGTCTGATGCAATGATTACCGGCAAAGTGTCACCATTTCCTAAGAATTCATACTTGAGATGATGTGGGAGAGCTTTTAGTTCTAATTTTGGAGCCTCCTCTATAGATGGTTTCGCGGGTCGGGACTCGCGATTCTTCATATCAAGCTCAAATTTCTTCGGTTTAAACCGAACATCACCTCGGTCAAGAGCCGCAACTAATGACTCATACTCTTCAATGCAATCGCTATCAAAGTTCATTATTAGTGCCGCTATTGCTTCTACACCTAGACGTTCTTCTATTTGTGTCTCAGATGTCTCACCCATGTTGTAGGATATAGCAGATGCCGATTGGAGCTCACCACTCTGCCTCATGGACCTACAAATATTAAAGGTCACTTCCTCATTGTTCAACCGAAATTTCATCTGCCCCTTTTCCATGTCTACTAAGGCTCTTCCCGAGGCAAGGAATGGCCTCCCAAGAAAAATAGGCACTTCAAAATCCACCTCACAATCAAGAATAACAAAATCTGCTGGAAATATGAATGACTCCACTTTTACTAGCACATCGTGGAGTATCCCTATAGGTCGTTTTACTGTTCGATCAGCCATCAGTAGCCGCATCGCAGTGGGCTTTGGGTCACCCAAACCCAACTTCTTGTAAATCGAGAGGGGCATGAGATTTATGCTTGCCCCCAGATCACATAATGCTTTCGCAAAATGTAATAGCCCGATTGTACAAGGAATAGTGAACGCACCCGGATCTTCTTTCTTTTGGACCAGAGATCTTGTAGCAATAGCACTACAATGCTGCATTCTATCATCATCCTCAAAAGTGACCGATCTTTTCTTTGTGACCAGATCTTTCATAAATTTGGCGTAACCGGGCATTTGTTCTAAAGCTTCTACCAAAGGGACATTGATAGAAAGTTGCTTCAACATTGTTATAAAACGCCGATATTTGCCATCCTCGGTCTTTTTCAATAATCTTTGAGGAAATGGGGGTGGTGGCCTAGGCATAGGAGTTACCTTTTTAGGCACTTCAGCATCTTTTGCAGTGTTATCCTCTAATTCAGCATCAACTTCTACCACTTTATCAGATTCTTTTGTCACCTTTTTCTCATCAGATGGCATAGGTGGGTCAATGGTTTGCTTGCCACCGCGAGTAGTAATTGCCATACAATGTGCATCATTTTTCGGATTTTGGACAGTGTTGCTAGGAAGAGTGCCCGGTTGCCGTGTGTTCACAGTTGCAGATAATTGGGCCAATTGTAACTCAAGTTGCTTAATTGATATTGCATGGGTATCAACTTTTTGCCCAATACCTGCTAAATCATTCCTCAACTCTTTATTGTGCTCATCACTAGCGTCGAACCTCCTCATCATTTTATGCAACATATCCTCAACTCACGACATACTACCTCTACCATCCCTAGGAGTAACTTCACGATTTTGAGGAGGAACATAGGGTCCATTCATGTCATTTCTATTACCATAGTTACCCCTGTTGAAGTTGTTGTCGCGATTGTAGTTTCCATCTCGGACATAATGACCCTCACGATTGTAGTTACCATAGTTCCGACCTTGGTTCCCTTGACCTTGGCGCCAATTCTCCTGATTAGAGCCTTGGGCACTTGGTCTTGAAACCCCCCATCTGTTCATTTACTGCATAGGAATCCTCCTCATAATAACACTCATCGTTCTGTGGCGGTGGTTTCGACATGTAGTTGACCCCATTTATCTTTTCTGCACCCCTAGTGACATGTTTTAGTACCAACCCAAGCTCGGTTCTCATCTTAGTCATTTCTTCACGAATCTCATCTGTGGCTGGGTTGTGAGTGGACTGCACTGCGAATGTGTTTCTCCCTGTATCAGACTTCGTAGTACTCCAAACTTTGTTATTCCGGGAGATTTTTTCTAATTTTTCAGCGATCTCAGCATAAGGACATTCTCCATAAGATCCACCTGCTATAGTGTCCAACATCGCTTTGTTATTATCATCCTGTCCCCGATAGAAGTATTTTCTCAGTGACTCATCATCTATACGGTTATTTCGAACACTTCTAAAAAATGAGGTGAATCTATCCCAAGAACTACTCATTGACTCTCCTGGTAGTGCCACAAAGTTATTCACTCTGTCTTTGGGTTTAGTTTCTTGGAGACCGGATAGTAGCGTGCTAAGAAGAAATCTCTTAATTGGTTCCAAGTGAAGATTGAGTTGTATGGGAGCTCAGTGAACCATATAGCAGCCTCTCCCGTCAGTGAGAGAGGAAACACTCTGAGCCCTATTACATCTAGATCCAAATCAGGCCTCCCCACACAACTTTTACACACTGCCCTTACCTTAGCTATATGGGCATGTGGATCCTCAGAAGGTAGCCCTGAAGACAAACCTCTGGCAGTGAGCATTTGCATCAGACTACTAGTTACCACAAAAGTGTGGCCTCTAGGTAGAGGAGGCAAAACCAGTGGCCCATCCGAATCTTCTATGTTATCATAGCCTCAGTAGTATGCTTGGGGCCGTGGAACGGGATTTTGTCCCCTCTGTTGGTGTTCACCCGGAGCATCGGTTAACATCTGACCATGAACATCAATCGGATCAGGGATGTTCTGGTTCGGATCATCATCATTTATTCCCAAGTTTCGATTCATATTGCGCAGTGTA